>NC_135444.1:14094027-14174254 GCF_051991255.1 Vanacampus margaritifer | reverse complement strand
AGAGAGAGAGAGAGAGAGAGAGAGAGATTCCTTGCAAGATGAAGAGAATCTCCAAAGAGTTGGGGGTTTTCTCGGTGTGATCAAAATTCAAAATACACACACACACACATTGATGCAAACGCGCCACATCAGCTCTCGCCGGGTGTTGTTGTTGTTGTTGCGCTTGCTTGTCATAATGAGGGCTGGCTGCGCACGGCAAGGCAAAGCAAAGCGAGCCTACCTGTCACGCTGGTTGTTAACACGTGTTGTTTTCCGTCGCTGTTTTATTTTTGACGTCAACAGCAGTCACGCACGCCGACGAGCGCGCTGCAATTTGCGATTACAGTTTGTGGATCCGTTCACCTCGTTCCACTCGCTGACAGCCGAACGCTACGCCTACCTATCAGCCATTTTTAATTGGCTGAAAATAGCAACGTTGTTAGAAGGAAATACAAATGTGCGAAATCGGCTTCCGTGAGATGTTGTGTTTCAAAAACACTATTTTATTCCATCCCATCACCCTAAGCATAAGATTGCTGTCACCCGTTTCCTCTTTTCAGGCAATCCAGTTCCTCCTTGACAATCGCACCATGTTTTTGTGGTTCAATAAAAAAATAATACAGTCCAGTATAATGCATGTAGAACCTCACAACTTCAGTCATGCTCGGGCATTTATTATTATCTTTATTCTCAGCTGTGAATGATTTCAGGATATAAATAAGGTCATAATTAATCACAATTTATAAAATACAAGTAAGGATAATCAAGCCCCTAATTACAGATTTAAAGACGTGCGTACACACATCCTGTGAGATCTGCTATCAAACAGGACTTTTTTTTTTTTGTTAGTTCAAACGGTCTTCGCCGCTTCCTAGAAGCTGGTGCCTGACAAGATGTTAAACCCACACAATTAAAACTGCTGTTTCCTGCTGGGGGAAGGAGTTGACTGAGATATCCCTGTTAAGTGATGAACATAAGATAGCTTTTACTTGAATGGTTAACGGGGAACTGAAATTGTCCTGTATACTTTTGTGATTATTAGCACGCTTTTCGGTGGAGCCATACTTTTTGACTGTACCAAACACTGAGAAACACAAACAAAAAAGAAGAGAAAGTGGAGTGCAGTATGCAAGGTCTTCTGAATTACATGATAGCTGCTGTCACAATTTACTCATTCACTCCAAGCCATTTTCACTGAAGCAATCACCTTCACTCTTGGCTGTTTTACTGGATTTTGACTGATTTTGCAAGGCCCACAGAATATTGTGTTCTATTGCTATAAAACAATCAGGAAAAAAAGGTTCCGTTTTGCAGCAATTAGCAATAGAATATAGCTTAGTTTCATCATTATTCACAAATCTATCTAATAACTGTGAGTAATTTAGTTTTTTTTCCAACATGGTCCTGGTTGATCTCTTATACTCTGCTGCCACCTGCTGGTCGTTTTTGTAATAACTACCATTTCTTCAACCGTTCTTTGAAGTTGAGAGGCTGCATCAAAGCCTTCTGTATGCTCTAGCATAAAAAACACACCCATAAAAACGTATAAATACGTCTTTGGGACACTAAAAACATTTAAAATAGAACGCATTTATTCGTTTTTGGGAGCAAATGAGTTGATACTGATTGTAAGCTTATTTTTTTGCAATTTTATAGACATATGGTCATTTTCTACCTCTCTTATTCCTATTTGGGACATTTTATGGCTGTACTTTTTTTTTTTTTTTACATTTGTTTCTGTTTTTTTGGTATACATTTTTTAAATTACGTTTTTGGCAGTTTTTTGGGCATTTTATGGTAATTTTTGAGATCTTTTTGCCTTTTTGACATTTTTTGCATTTTTCTGCCTTTTGTTCTTGGACATTTTCCGATTACTTTTTGAATATTTTCTGTCCGTTCTTAACTCAACTTTCTGACTTTTATTTGACAATTTTGTGTACATTCTGGTTATTTTCTGCTTTTCCTCTTCCTTTTTGGAGATTGTTTGGATATGTTTAGTTTTTTTTTTTTCACTTTTCTGACAAATTTGGACTCCGACATTTTTTTAAAATATTTAATTATTCATGTTTTAAATCTAAATCATTCATTCATTTACAGAATATTCTATCTATTTTTTTCAAACACATCTGTAGAAAAAATTGTAATTTTTTACAATTTTTTATTTATTTTTATTATTTTATTTTATTTTTATTTATATATATATATTTTTATTTTTTATTTATTTTTATTTTTTATTATTTTTATTTTTATTTTTATTTTTATTTTTATTTTTATTTTTATTTTTTATTTGTTTGTAGGAGCCACAAGACACATGTGTCTCCAAAGCCACAGGTTGCATGTCCAGAAAGTGGCAGGCTTTTTGCTTCTGGACTTAGATTAGCCAATTCTGGACTGGACACAAGGTTCTTTGTAAAGTCAGATATTTGAATACAACTTTAGCTCCTATTAGACTGCCACATAACCTCAGCAGATTTCCATGTCTTCACCCCGGCTCAGATTCGTGGCGTTTGATTAGGGAGCGCCATATGTCTGGGCGGGTGTACACATCCTGTTTACACAGTTTGCAAGGTTTATTTTAACCATGACCTCTGGGCCGTGTCGCCGGGTCAAGCTGCGAGGTCGAGCACAGACTCGCAGACGGGTACACACTGATGGCGTTGGACAGCTGAACACCTTCAATTGCAACACATATGTGTATGTACATGTTTGTGTGTGCGCGCCTGTGTGTGTGCTATCTCTGGACTAGCGTGCGCGTTTAAGGATATCAAAGGTTCTCCTCACAGCTGCATAAATATCCACCAGGTAATGTCTCAAAACAGACGGCCACTCTGTTCCTCGCACAAACAAAAACTAGACAAAAGACAACAAGGACCCTGCTGACCGTGCAAACATCACCCCCCCCTCCCAAAAAAAAAGTCTTTGCAAAAAAAATATGTTCCCACTGCAGATGGAGCTTTTATCACAGCCAAATGCTCATTTGTTGCCTTTGTCCACTTGAGACCATTTAAACACGTGTTCACAGATGAGAGCCCTAGAAAAGTGGCAGTGCAGTGGTTCACATAGTGACTTTCTGCAGCTGGTGTGGAATCATATCCAAGATGGACATCTTGGACTCACTGTGGACATGGTTAAATATTAATAAGGTAGCTACAATTTGATGACTGTAGTAGCTGACTGGTCTCAGTCCATGTACCTTTTAATGAGGATGTTTGACCCTTCATGGCTGATGAGCTCAGTTGGTTAGAGCGTGATACTAATAATTCCAAAGTTGTGGGTTTGACCCCGGTACGAGCCAGTGGTTTTTAGTGACAGTATCTCAGACTGAACTCAAGTATCGTATTTAGCACTCTTTTACAGGCATTTGTGCGGGCGCCATGACTGTATACTGCACTATGCTTGAGCATGGTTTGAAATGGTTGTCCAGTAAAGCAGATGCTGCTAAAAAAAAACACAAAAAAAACAATGGAAACTATCATACTTTACATGGCAGTTCAGCTCATTTGGTTAGAGTGTGGTGCTAATAACAACAAAGTTGTGGGGCGGGCTATCTGTTTTAGCAAAAGTAGCTAAGACCGCACTCAAGTCGATATCGAACAGACAACTCCACCATTTTCGTCATTTTCCAGTTAAAATAAAACTAGGGTGACCGCATTTTTTAAATAAACAATCCGGGGGGTCTATAATTCCAAATATACAATAACCAGAAACTATTTATGAAAATTGTAACTGCTTGTCAATCTGGTTGTGTTGTTACTTTAGCTAATGCTAAATGCTATTTTTTTCTTCTTCTTCTTCTTCTTCTCGAGAGCTCAGTATTGTTCATTCGGTAATTTTACCGATTCGACATGTCATCATCATTGCTGTCTCTCTCTCTCTCTTTTTAAATTATTTTTTTAAATTTTTTATTTTGTATGTGCGTGAGTATGTGTGTGTGCATGTGTGCGTGTGAGTGTGTACTTATTAGTTCATCTAAAACCTATTAAAAAATCCCATACCGTTCACCTAAACCGAATACTTCAGAATCCAGCTAGAGTCGTGAGGTTGTCAGGAGACCCGAGGAAGGATCAAAGAAAAGAAAGGGAAGTGAAATCCAATTTCACTGTCCAGTCTTTTGTTGTTGCCGGTAACGAATTGTAACTTTGGAAATATGCTGCCAGAAAAGCTCCGCTTGCATTGGGTCCGGCAATCATAGCATTAGGGTAGTAGGACTACATTTCCCATGATTCTTAGACGCGGAAGTAGTTGTAGTTCCGGTATGACGAAAACATGCCTGCTGATTTAACAGTTTAATTCCTTTTTAATTGGTTTATGATTGATATACACACGGCCCAGACAATTGGCTTGCAAACTGGATAAAAAAATTAAAAAAACGCCAGGATGGACGTTTGGTCACTCTACATTCAGCCATTTTGAGACCGTAGCATCTTAAATACATTGGATGCACAGCGCAATTTTACCAACTTAAAATTACCAAATTATGCTGCTTTTGTGTGCATTCCATTCTACTGTATGAGGTGATAATTGTGTGCAAATGGCTGCACTTTTCAATGCTTCATTTGGGAGCTTGGCACATGGCTGTTGTGTGCAGGCAGATAAGGGGAACCCTACACGCACGCAGCACCATATAAGGTAAACAAACAGTAAACAGTCGTCTGGAGTAAGCACGCTACAAAAAATAAAAATAAAAATGAATGAGCACAGGAAGACCCAGTCGGGCAGGAAGTGGCAGCTGCTGCCATGGTAACAAAGTGAAACCCGAAGCAGTGAGAAATACGCCTCGCTGGGCGCTCTTGACGTCACTTCTAGTAGCACTGAATCAAAGGCAGCAGCTGCGCTGCACACAAAGCTCGGTGGATGCGCGCACACACACACACACACACAAAAATGACGAGAGACGCAACAAAAAAATTCTGTCTGCATTGTCCTTTCAACAAAATCATTGTGGTGGAAAATCCCCATATGTTCAACAAGCACTATGGAGGACAAAGCGCAAGTGACAGCATTAAGAAAATCACAGAGTATAAGAAGTGTGACTGATGAATATGCAAATGCTCCTTGCTTTAATGCCAAATTAGCAATATGGTCGCTGCACATTTCTGGATCTCGTACAGCTTAGAGATTCATGTGTGTGTGCGTGTTGTATTGTTTGTATATTCAGTGATTTAGAATCTGCAGTGGAACCATCAAGGGTCATGAAGGCTAAAACAAAAATCGGGATTTGCCACTTTTTTTAAACTCGAATAGTGTAGTCTGGCTATTGCTTGAAAGGGTCTCCGGATCTTCATCCAGCTATGGTGACTGTCTTGGGTGAAGAAGCCTGGCCAGAGCCGAGATTTGACCCTAAACCTCAGAACTGTACAGCAGACCATATTGTATGTGAAATTTGCGGTTTCTCATTGACGATTTCGTGAAACTGCTTTCCAGTTTTCAGGCTGGTTAGCTCAGTCGGTTAGCGAGTGATGCTAATAACAACAAAATCACCGGTTTAACCCCTGTACAGACCATCTACTTCATGGCTTGTTATGCACAAAAAGACCATTGGACTCATATTGCACCTTTTAGACCTTGGAGATTAATAAAATTGTCCTTAGTCTGCACTCGTAGGGTTTGAAATGGCTGAATAACTCCATGGCCGGTTAGCACTAGCGTTAATTTTATCCGCCATTTTAAAATTTAGCCTCCATTTGAATCACGATTGTTAATTTTTATCATAGTGAGTCAACCTCATGCTGTTTTTATTTAGTCGACTATAAATCTAGCATTTTAGTCTTTATTTTAGTCCAAGAAAACAATTTTATTCGTCTAGTTTTAGTCAATAAAAACCCGTTTACATTTGAGTCTAGTTTTAGTCAGGACTCTATGCTACGAGCTAGTAAATTAGCCAGCATTAGTTAGCGATCGGATTAACATTATTGCTGGAACGTTTTAGCCATTGGATTAATGTTACAACTATAATTTACTTTTTTAAATAATTTTTTTTAACATTTCATCGTGAATCCCCCGCCCGCCTGACCCATGTGGTTGGTGCATGTTGCACTTGCTAGCTGCAGATTTGAAAAAAAAGGGGTCACAGTGACAGATTAGCAGAGACAAGATTTTACAAAATCAAATAATTTGCGTCTTAATTTGCGTAATTTTGTTCATGAACTAAAATGTCCATAGATTTTAGTCCAGTTTTATTAAGTGAAGTAATGCATACTGATTTAGTCCCAGTTATTGTTTATCAATGAGGGTAACTCTAGTCTAGTCTAGTTATAGTTGGGTGAAAAATGTGTGTTGACAAAATTATTTTTGTTTAGTTTTCATTGACGAAATTATTTTTGTTTAGTTTTCATTGACGAAATTAAGTTAGCTCCAAGGTCAAGGTCATCTCCAGAAAGATAGCAGATATAAATATTCCATCAGGCTTTGTTCAAGGTGGTCAAGATGTTCACCAACAGTTTTTGGTGAACGTTTGCAACCTTGAACGAAACCTGACGAAATGTTTGCCATTGGGAAATAAAGCGATAAAATGCGAATAAATTGAATCCCTGTGACAAATTGTGGCTGCATTCTAAGGTTCCATTGTGTTATTATTACACTCATTTGAAAATAGTGGAGACCAAACCAATTAAAACCCCCACCCGGATGAGTTGTCCACACTGGGATCTGGGGGCCGACTATGATGGCCCAACAAAGGAGGGTCGCCACTAGACACAAATATCACGCTGTCACATATTTAGGTCATGGCTCAAATGCAAGACGTCGGCTCCTCCGACGCCCGCAGGGGCCGAAGCGTTTAACGCGTCCCTGCAATTATCTCGACTGAGTGCCGGCAATTGGATGCAGCTGATCCATTTGCATCCACCAATGACGCTTGTACTTTATGCCAACTAGAGAGCTTTTCTTCCTTCATTTTTTTTTCTTTAACACCAATTACCAGCGCCTGTCAAAAAAAAGAGTAAAACGTGTCCGAGTAGAGGAGTCCCTCATGGTTTAAGTCATCACTCTGCCTCATTAAAAAACACTACAAAGAGGATGTGAGCTTTGTAATTTGGGCTTGCTAGAATTAGGAATCCTCATGCAATTTGAAAGCTTATACAAACTCATTATGATTTCAACATTAACATTTGTCCTATCGTATTTGCCATTGTGGAACCTGTAGGTGCTTTGTAAAAAGCTGATGGAGGAGGGGTCGCGTTAAGTCTCAACCCATAGACGACAATCCTATTTACATTGCAAGGTGAGGGGTAGGGTGACCCGAGTGTGTGTCAAGTGTGCACGCGGGGGATTATTGTAAATAAGGCGCGTGCAAGAGGGGAGGGATCTTCCGGGATGGCGTGTGCCTCTATGCAAATGTATGCAAATGTGTGCAATGGTGGGGGGTCCACCAAAGACAAACATCTGCCCTTGTGCAGTCTCAGCCCTGCAATCATGTGGACCTATTCTCCTCCCCATCATCATCCCACAGGTACTTTGTGATCTCTATAGCAAAGGGACAGGTGCCACTGCCTCCTGGCAAGTGACGTCATTATAATCCCTTTTAAGGGCTATATACTTAATATATGAACATTTTGGCTCAAATGTTTCTTTTTAGGTTCACTTGAGCCATTGTTGACATTTTGAAATTGTATTCAATTGTAGATAAATCTTGACTCCCGCATTTAAGATCATTCGGAATTGTAATTGTAAAAGTGTCACCAAAGAAATCGACGTAAATCTTGAGTCGAAAGGTTGCGCCAACATGGCGAAGCTCTGTTCGGTTCGGCCAGGAACTGTCAGATGCTCAGGGCGTTGGGAATAAAAATCCATAGTTTTTAGTTTTCTATCTTTCGTGACACCAGTCCTATAACATACCTCCTACTGTAGTAAATACATGCCCTGTGATTGATTGCCGACTAAGGATAGACCGATTATCAGCTGGGCCGATTATTGGCATAGATATTCAGCATTTTGACGAATATCCGCACCACCCTTTTTGAAGAATCTAACAGTACAGCTGATGACAGATCAATTTGCAACTGTGTTCAAAGTTATCAACAAAGTTAAGAGTAGGAGTTTGTATATTAGAAAATGTTGACGCCAATGTTTTCCTTTTGTGAAAATGAATATCTGCCTCCTTGGCTACTAATAATCGAGATCGGTGTCGGCCCTGAAAAAAATCGGTCTATATCTTCCAGGATGTACTCCTTCTGTGACCCTAATTCAGATGAGACAATGTTGAAAGGCACAAAGAAAAATTATTGGATATTTCGTTTTTTTAAGTCAGGAAATTGGCAATCAAAAAATGAAAACATGAAAAAGTGGATGATAATTTTCTGATTTGTTTTAATGTAAATTTAATGTCACAACAAATGAAAAACTGCAACAACAACAGAAGTTATATTAGTTTTTTTTTTTTTAAATGGAAAAATGGTCCATGGGAATGAATCTTATTCTAGCTAGCTAGCTTCTTAGCCACCACATTAAATCCAGACCATGAAGACAATCAGAAAATGATCCATCAGCTTTATTATACTAAGGACAAACATGTATGAGACATTATAATCGTCTTCATGCGTTACATCTGAAACACATTTCAAGCACGACAGAACAAATTTTTGAGGCGTCATGCCAATTTCTACCAAGTTTTTTCATAGGGGAAATTTCAGAACACAACCGTAGTATAATATCGATAAAGCTGCGTTCCCCGCTATGCAGCCTGCCTTGCCCCCTCCCCACTAAACAGCGAGGGGTGATGATCAATAAGGAATTTTGCCCGTTCGATCGCCTGCCGCTGTGGAGGTCGTTCTGGTGTCCGTTTCCCAGAATGTGTGTGTCTGTCTCCATCTGTGTGAGGGGGGTTAAAGGGACGGGTGGGGGCCAAGTGTTTTTCAGCTCACTGGTACGGTCGTGACTGATATTGCAACCAGCCCCCCAGCATGTGGAGCTAGTAGTGAGTGGGGGGTATAGTAGAAAAGCTTTCTTTTGCGCCATCGATCCCGACATGTCAATTAGACGCCCTCAAATAAATGCGGCCCCCGCCTCGGCGGGCTGGCGGTGCGCCGAGCCTCCCGTGTAAGCGACACCCGTGCCGGCCCCCGTGTCATCCAAGCCGGGGCGATAGCGGAGGGCCTTCGAATTGAGCGGCGGGCTTTTCCGCCGTGCAGATAGTTTTTCACATTGACCGCGACCTTTGCCCGCCAGCGGCAGACAATAAGCGACCGCAGACACGTGCAGGTACGCGTTATTACCTCAGCCAAGCATATTTTTTGTCAGTCAGTCAGTGAGTAGGAAGTATGCAAAGTGTTTCATGGATATATGTAGTCAAATAATACATTTGTCACTTGGTGAAGCAGCATGTGGCTCATTTAGAGAAGGATATTTTCGAATGAACTGTTCCAGATAAGTTTGTTGTAAGTTTATGATCACGATCCAACTCAGTGTTGAATATACAGTAAGTACGACATAAGACCTATAGAGCATTGTGTGTATTTGTTCTCTCTCTTGCAAAGAATACACTAGAAAGACAATGTGTCGTGTTTCCCATAGCTTACTACATTAAAATAGAAAATATGAGAATCAGATTTACGGTATTGGCTAAAAACAACAAAATCATCACAATTTAATGTTTAATTAATATTAGGGATGTCAAAATTAGTGTGTTATTGTTCAGTTAATTTAAAGTTCTTTTAATGCCACTAATATTTTTTTTTATCGCGTGATTATTGACCGCCCCGTACTTGGTAAGCCTGTACTGGGGGAATTCCAGTCGCAATGCAGCAGACACGTCCATGTCAAAATTTAGCAGTAATAAATTTAACAATAATGCATATATTTGTGGAGACTGGGGTCAAGTTGTGTTTTATAATTTTAAAAATGTTAAAGATTGGATAGCTCTTAATATGATGAGAAAAATGCACTGAGCTGTCACCAATGTCTTACAAATGCAATAATGCCATCTAGTGGCAGAAAAAGGACCAAATCAATATCACACTCGTTTTTTTTATGCTACAGTGTGTATTTTTTATTTCAACTCAAATTTGCTACTGCACATGTCAAACGTTTAATGCGTCTTCATTTCAAACAATACAATTTTACTCATCTTTATTTATGTATTTATTAAATATTTTACAATATGTAACAATATAAATAAAAATAACATATATATATATATATATATATATATATATATATATATATATATTTTTTTTTTGTCTTCAAGGAAAAGGCCACCTTTATTGACCAGCTGCTACAGCCTGCGGGCAACATCCTGCTGGGTCCGTTCTTTAATCCACTGAGCATTTACATAAATAAAGGTTCTGTAATATTTGCTGAATAAAATTAGCTGTTTTTTTCCTCTGAAAATTGGTAAAACAAAACTGTATTGACTCATTTTGGTTTTACCTCCTCATGTTGTTAACTTTATTTTACCATATGAAACATTTCTTTTAAAAGTATATAAAGCATTTAATTTTTTTTTACATACATTAAGTTTTTTTGGTGTGTATTTAATTTCAAGTCAAGTAAAATAAAATCTTGACAATAATATGTTCTATGCACCCCCATGAGTCTAAAATCCACCCTCTTTTATCCATCTCCGGGGGGGGGGGGGGGGGGGGGGGCGGCCATTTTGCCACTTGCTGTTGACCGAAAAATGACATCACAGTTGATGGGGGGGCTCAGGTAACGACCAATTATGGCTCACCTGTTTTCTTAGTTTAGTCATGTGGCATTTGCATGATGAGCCCTGATTGGTCATTACCTGAGTCCTGATCTGTGATGTCATTTTCAGTCGACAGCAATTGACAAAATGGCCGCCCCCTGAGATGGATAAAAACAGATGGATTTTACTGCTTAATTATTATTGCACAAATATAAAATATTTTCTAGTTATTAAATTAATTGTTTTTTTCTCAAATTGAAAACATAATTCATTTTTGTATTTTTTATTAAATAAACAATTTTACCTAAACATTTTAACTAAATCACTTCCATCTGTCTATTAAAAAAAAAATTCAATGTAGCTCTATAGCTTTTCATAGCGCACATTTCTGATCGCAGAAAGCCCAAATAGCCACAAAGTGGTTGCACAGACAAACACAAATACCATTTTATTCACCTTGGTAGAGGTCTTTGCTCTGGATTTCACCGCTGTAATTGAAGCTAATTACTGGCGCTGACAGAGCAAAGCATCACAACCTTTAATACTCTTTACAATGCTCCACTCTGTGTGAGCGCTCATGCATGGACGTAAATAGACATTAGGAGATAAGATGACAGAAATGACCATACAAGGGACAAGACTGGGGTGAAGACTCTTGATGATAATAACACAAAGAGACCCCCCCCCACCCCCATCAACACAATCAGTAACTCCCTTGCCCCCAGGGGCCGACTGGAGGCGATAAACCTGTATTTCTTCGCCCCCCCTCTGTCAAAAGGCAGCTCTTTGCACCTTCTACCGCATATGCCCTCCTACCAAAACCCCTCCCATTAACCCCCCACCCACCTCGACACTGATCAGTAGGATTTACTGCGCTCTCGTCCACACTTCTCAGCCGGTCACACACGCCCTCCGGGTTGATCCAGGTCGAATTCAATTTGTAAGATATTATGTATTGATCCCTCCCAACCCCTCCTTCACTATATGCCATATACCAGCACCCTCATTGACCCGCGTGCACCATTCCTTGGATCATCGTCATCATCATCATCACGGCAGACGTGTAGCAGTCTGAGCCAGTATTAAGGTCGCTGGCCTTGGGCCCTTTGAGGTGACCCTCTGTCGCACCTGCTACCAAACATCCTCAATGCACACTTAGGAGGATCTTGATTTGGAAAAGCAATATGAAAAGTAGAGTAGAATTTTTTTTTCTGACTGTATGAAACAAACATAACATGGGCAAGAATAAAGAGGAAAAATGAGGATACTGCATTTTGAATACAAACAATGCATGCGTATATTTTTATTTTTATTTTTACTATTTCATCCACAGGTACATATGAAATGATAAATATGGTTAAGTATTAGTGTAAAATACAATACGTGTACTATTTCTATCACTTGGCGCGCACGGTGTTCGCCTGTGTGAGAGCTGAAGTGCATTTTGATTAGCTATAATTTGCGACGCCGTCACATCGTGTAGCTGTGATTCCAATTTTGAATTGCCGCAAATCTAGTAGCCGAATCTTAGCCGCTCGTGAAATCTTGTCAGAACTCCGCAAACGTGCGTGAGTGTTGAGTGTAGTTCAGCGACGGCCCTAAGAGAACTTCAAGTAACCATTTAGCTCAGCCAACAGGCCCTAAATCTCTCTGATCAATAATTGCTCCCTGGTCTCGTCATCAAACCCGCAAGTAAATAATTCAAATGAGACAGTTAAAACCTCCTTGGAATTTAAATTGCCCCCCAAAAAAATCAAAAATGCATTGTGATTCGGATGTTGAGTTTAAAGCTGCAGCTTTTATGACTTTCCCCGTTATATTGACATCAAATTCACATGGAGCTCATCGACACGCGACACTATTTTCAAAATAGCAACAGCAAACCAATGAAACCTGGCATCCAAACATGAAAATATCCACATTGTGTGAATGGAAGCGATAATACAAGTGAGTGACACACACACACCCGCAGATGAGCAGAGGTCCTGCATGGCCGCCACAGATAAGAGAAATAAGGTCACACGCTAACAGGGGAGAATAAGGTGAGCGATGGCCATGACATTTTGCAAACTAGGCTAATTCCCCTGAAAATGTCTAAAGGGTACGTTGCGCATTATTGCAGAGTGGCGCTCAAATCATCTCATGGTCGCAATTTCTTCTCAGCCAGCCAACAAAAGCAAGAATTATTAGCTAGTGCCTTGACTTATAAAAGCCAGATTTTTTTGTGTCTATTTTTTGAGTGGCAATTTTACTGTGTTAAAAGTGTGCTATTTGCTTCTTTCATGAAACGTTGCGGGTTGACACGTGTGGAAAAGCAAAACAAAAGTTTTAAAATAAACATTAACCTTGTGTATTGAAAATGACTACATAGCTTACCCTTTCAATCCGCTAGAGCTAACGCGAAACAGCATGTAATTAAAAGCAGTGCAGCAACACGCATAAACAGACAAATGAGTGCTCACACTCATAGAAACAAAATAAAGCATTTAAAACAAACATTAACCTTGTGTATTGAAAATGACTACATAGCTTAGCCTTTCAATCCGCTAATGCTAACGCCAAACAGCATGTAAATAACAAATTGATTAAAAGCAGTGCACCAACACACATAAACAGACACTAGTGCTCACAGTCATAGAAAAAGAAAGAAAGAAAGAAAGCATTTGCGCCAACCTGGCAAGCTAGCCAGCGTTGGTGCAAAGTGGCTACCGAAACACTGACAGCAATGACAGCAGCTCCAAAGATCATTACTTAAAATTAAGTTATCTCTATTACATATCTTGTGATTGTTGATATGGCTAAAATAGGACAACTCACAGAATGAAGACGCAATACCCACAACTTTATTTGTCACTACAAAACCCACAAGGCCAGGTTAAGCTAACGTCAGTTACGCTAGTAATACGAAGACTGGTAAGCTCTGATGTAACGATAACAGCAATACAGGTAGTCCTCAACTTATGACCCCAATGGGTTCCCTCTGGCGGTTAGTTTTTTAGTGCAGTTTAATTTTCACAAGGCATGTTTTGGCCCTTCTATGTTTAAAATCCACGGTAATGATCAGATGAACGGGAACGCAATATGCTTGTGAACCGAGTCAATATGTGGAGGAACGCAAAGTGTGCGTGCATTAGCAAGTAAGTGCCTCAATATAAAGTGTTATTAGAGATTGTAGGTTGATTATATGCATTGCTGTTATGTATTTGCTGTTTTTTTAGTATGAGCTCATTTTTTTTTACAATATTGGTGACCTTTTTTTTATATTTCGCCAACCGTATTGTGACTTTCATATCGGGATAATATCGTATCGTGATGTTTGGATATCATTACATCCCTACTAGTAAGGGACCAGTAGAAACGGTGTGACTGTGAACATATAAGTACAGTACTAAGTACTAAGTAACATAACTTGGGGTAGGGTAGGTTGGTTTATGGAAAGTGTCTGAACTGTTCATATCGGCTATTTTGTTTCGGTTCACGTGGATTCACGTAATCATGCTAACACATTAAAATAACAATGCTTTTTGGGGGGAAGGCTGGAATGGTTTAATGGCATCTTCATTAACTTGTAAAAGTTTTGAGTCACAAGCGTGGCCACACAAGGAATGAAATTCTTTATTTCAAGGCACCACTGCACTTTCTTTTTTCTCGCGCGGCCCTTAAAAGACCCCGGGAATGAAACGAAGACCGTCTGGCGGTATAACCGGGAACACTGATAGAGACGAAGCGCCAAATGGAAAACAAAAAGTCGCTCTTCCTCTGCCGTCGCCCCCGCAGCCTCCCCGAGCGCAGTTGTCTGCACGGCTCGGCTGTTTTCCCTGACAGGCTGTGCGAGAGCCATGAAACAGGAGGGCACCTGGGACCGGGGCCACACTGACAAGCGGCGCCCCCACATTGCACTAACAATCTCTCCACTATTTGAAATATTTCCATCCCTCAGGCTGCTCTCTCCTTTGCCTTTAACCACCACTCTTTTCCTCATTTATTTCATTTTCGTTTGCCTTTTACTCACAGATGCCCTCGAGTAGCCCTATTCAAGTGTCACATCTGCATGTTTGGAGCTGTGCAGCCTCAATGAACAAGACGGAGGCGAGATGAATAAACTAACAATTTGGACTGGGAGTTAGTAGGCGCTTGTTTTCGCTCCAGCTGAGGGAAAGGGACTTCTCACACTCTCTTCCCATCTGCAGTTCCCCCCTGGCTGGGCGGAGCCTAAAAGCGTGGGGCGTTTTTTTTTTTTTTCTTCTTCTGGAGGCTGGGAGCCGAGGTAGCGATGGGGACAAGCTCGACTCAGAAAGCCCTGAAGGGAGGCAGCTTGTGTGCAGTGAATAAACAGCCCACTCTCTCGCTGCACTTCCCTTAATGTAGCTCAAAGTCCCTCAAGGATGGCTTCATATTACTGCAACCCTCCCTATATTTTCTTTTTTCTTCCCTTGTTGTTCCTTTGCAATTGCATGCCGTGCAAAGACCATCATCCTTCCACAGCAAAACGTCCTCCTGTTGAAACGTAAGGTAGAAATCACATATTTTCTCATCTTGTTTCATTAATAGTGAACAATGTGTGAACTTCCTGCGGTAGAAGACTTTTTGTGAAAAGAAAGCGGAAACACCCCCGCTGCGGGATTGAATACTCAACAAGTGTCCGCTATTCCTTTTGATTCATGGCCAAGGTCGAACATAATGGCATCTGTGATTCAGATTTTTCGACAACTGTTCACTATGGGGAGTTATCAGAAGTGACAAAGAAGACTCGAAATTTCCCCGTAGTTGTGAATGGTTGTTTATACGTGCCCGGAGGCAACTGACTGGGGATCAGTCCAGGGTGTGTCCTGCCTCTCACCGCCCAAAGCTGCAACCCCAAAGAGGACAAGCTTCATAGAAAATTCATCCATAGATCATAGCTCAGGCAGATGGCAAATATAAGTCCAGAAAAAAAAAACTGCGACAGGTGCTTCTACTCAACTGGTAATCAAGTAGAATGATGAATCCATGAACCTAAGAACCTTTTGTCCAGAGTAGTGAGGGTTCCTTGGTGCACGGGTGATCTCTGTGCTCCCTGAATCCAGCGTCACATTAAATTTTTATTTATATTTTTTTTATTTAGATCCGAGAAAATGTTCTGCAGAACCATGTATGAAGTCCTTTAAACCTTATACCCCTCTTATGCTAGTTGTGAGGGTTCCATGTTGTAATGGTAAGTGATCCGAGTTCAACTCTTGCTGGAACCTCATATTTTTGGTCACTTTCCTGGAACAGCATTTGCTCGGTAACTTATGTTCAGGACAACAAAACTGTATATCTTTTCGAGGTGAGCCGCCTGGTTTCTATGCTGTGATGGTGAGCACTCTGGACTTTGAATCCAGTAATCCGAGTTCAAGTCTCGGTGGCACCTAGTCTGTTTTGAGACTGAGCTGGCACCATGTTGCCACTTTTAACTTGTGTGCAGCCCATATGAAACTATATGTCCCCCCCTGGAGTACCTGTCACAGTTCCATGGTGTAATAGTGAGCACTCTGGACTCTGAATCCAGTGGTCCGAGTTCAAGTCTCTGTGGGACCTCAAATGTCTGGTCACTGTCTTTGGCCAGATTTTGGTTTCTCTGTACCATGTGTGCCGGGCACCGAAACTGTATGTCCTTCCTAGGTAACCTGCCAGGGTTCCATGGTGTAATGGTGAGCACTCTGGACTTTGAATCCAGTGATCCGAGTTCAAGTCTCGGTGGGACCTATTTGATCTTCAGATTTAGCTGGCACCATGTTTTATCTTGTGTGCAGCCCATTTAAAACCAAATGTCCCTCTTACAGTACCTTCCAGGGTGTAATGGTGAGCACTCTGGACTCTGAATCCAGTGGTCCGAGTTTAAGTCTCTGTGGGACCTCAAATGTCTGGTCACTGTCTTTGGCCAGATTTTGGTTTCTCTGTACCATGTGTGCCGGGCACCGAAACTGTATGTCCTTCCTAGGTAACCTGCCAGGGTTCCATGGTGTAATGGTGAGCACTCTGGACTTTGAATACAGTGATCCGAGTTCAATTCTCGGTGGGACCTATTTGATCTTCAGATTTAGCTGGCACCATGTTTTATCTTGTGTGCAGCCCATTTAAAACCAAATGTCCCTCTTACAGTACCTGCCTGGGTTCCAGGGTGTAATGGTGAGCACTCTGGACTCCAGAATCCAGTGATCTGATTTCAAGTCTTGGTGGGACCTCAAATTTTTGGTCACTTTCCTAAAACAGTATTTGCTCAGTACCTTATGTTCAGCACAACAAAAATGTATGTCCATCCTAGCTAACCTACCAGTGTTCCATGGTGTAATGGTGAGCACTCTGAATCCAATGATCCAAGTTCAATTCTAGATGGAACCTCAAGTTTTTGGTTACTTTCCTGGAACAGATTTATTGTCCCTTTCAGTATCTTGTGTCCAGTTGCCGTACTTAGCAACCTTCTGCGCCTGCGCCACCGATCGTGCAGGGGCCACAAGTAGACGCTTCGCAAATCCAGGCGTGGAGCCATATCTGCCATCAACTGGGGTTTTTATTTTACTATTACTTTACTACAGTTTCAAAATCATTTTAACCAGCAAAATGTACAAAACAACACCCCTACCATGAATACAAACTAACATTATCGGGGGTGACAAATTATTAACTGTACATAAATAAATAATATAGAAAGAATGTTTAGGTATAAATAATTCTAGTATAGTAACAATATTGGTTTTAGCAGCCCTAATAATTCATATTTAATCGGACAAAATTATTACTACAGGTCAAGTTCATAAACCTGCAATGTATGTCAAAGCAATTTCTGCGTGAGTTTTGGAGCAGCACCACAAACGGTTTTGCGCATGACCTTCCAGCCCAGATGGCAGACAGAAGGACAAGATAGTTACAGCACAGGAAAGGATTCACTCTGCCTGCCCAACAACTCCATCATGTCGAGATAAGTCTTGATAAAAAAGAACCGAGCTCAGGAAATTGCATCTAAGGTTGTTGCACTAAGTCCTCCATTGTGTAGAAGCTTTCATTCCACACAGTGTAACCACATTGTGTCTCCACCCTATTCTGACCAACTGTTGTGTGTTTGCGTAACCCCGTACATCCATTAGCGTAATGAGACAAAGGTGTGGCAAGGAAAGATACAAGGCCAAGTATTTCCTGTCAGCATCCCAACTTAATACACAAAGGCTTTAGGTGCAATCACAAAGAAAACAAAGACTGTAAAATGTTTCATTGTTTACAAAACCATACACCGTAGTTACGCAAATAGCGGCCGGGGGCGTTTATTTATTCAACTGCAAACGGAGGAGCCGTCTATTTAGGGGAGGCATTTATTTGTGCAAACACAATGTTCTCGGTAAATTACAATTAATGTCAAGCAAACGTGGAGATCACAAAACACAAAGGGGAGAAATGCAGATAAACAGCAAGAATCTGGATAGACTGGGCGGAATAAAAAACAACAACTCGTAAACCTACCTAGAACATACCTTGTGTTACATTGTGGAGTGACTATGTCAGTATACAGGAAAACACACAATCAAAACAAAAGATCATCTTTGATTCTAAAAAAAAAAAGAAGCCTACTAGAACAGCAGGAATTTATGCTGGCAGGTGTATACTGCCTCCAATCTATTGTAAATTTGCACGTGATTGGTTTCTTCTGTTAGCATAGGGTGTGCACACTTGTGTAACCACATTATTTCAGTTTATTTTGACTTCTCAGAAAGGCCGCCAAAAAAAATCTGCAGTTTGTGTTGTCATGGGACGATTCTGACAAGTAAGAGGGCTCAAGGTGGGGAGCAGTAGCCGAGGAGTGGGCGGCACTAAGGCCACGGGAAACGGTGCTGGACAAACACGGCATTGCTAAAACAATAACGACTTCCACTAATTGTTTCCTATGGCCGATGTGAGCGCGGTGACATTTGGCTGCTGTGTTTGTTGGTCAAAGGACGAGCTAATTAATATGGTAATCGAGCCCAGACGCCTCCGGTGGCGGCCACTCCCCCCCTCATTAGCAGTCAGGGGGGTGGAAATGCAAACTCGCGCGACAGCGGTCGTCTTCTGAGTAATTCGCTCGTGTCACGTGACTCATAACGGGAACAAGTTTTTTTTTTGTTTGTGAAAATGGGGAACTTTGTCAAAAGGTTTCCCACCCACACTGTGTTTCTCATCCCCCTTCTTGGCCTCTGTCACACTAGTGGCTTCACTTTGAGCATGTGAAAACAAACACATGCACACACAGAAAGACACTGCGCAAGTTGCAAACTGTCAATGTGCAGTGTTCAGAAATGTTTGCTTTCCTTGTGTCATGACTACAAAGTATTATTAACTTCTGGAGCATGCTTATTATCATATAACGATTTTGGACAAGATCTAATGGATTTAATCAAATTTATATCAGACGAGCAAAAATGTCAGCCTCGTCTAGAGAGTCACGAGATACATTTCAACACTGTGTTGCCGTTACGCAGTTTGAGAAATCCTTTAGCAGATACGAAATTTAAAGAACCTTAAAATTATTCAAGGAAACATCAAACCAAGTTTGTCTCTCAGCACTTTTCTTGCCTGGAACTTTTGCTTAAAAAAAAAAAAGAGCCAACTACTGCGGCAAAGACACATTTCAACATCCCGTGGTGCAAACAAACAAAGACTTTTCCACAGTAGGAATTTGGATGATGTGAACAAATGTTTGTGTTCTTGTGCTCCAAGCAAATCTAATTGGAGCGCTGTGCGTCAATTTAGTAATGCTATCTAAATGTCACAGGAAAGGGAAATGTTGGTTTTGGAACGATGTTGAAGAAACCTGATCGGAATAAAATGGAAAATTTGGGTTTAGTGTTCAGCTTACTAGTGTGTTTGTGTTTCACATTAGCATGAACACTAAGGAAACCGCTTCCTGCAGGTAGCCAGTGATCCTAAAACAATCACTTTTCAATATAACTTTTTTTTTGTATCTTTTTCTTGATCCGATAATAATGCGAAAAAAAATTGCGAAAAAAGTCATGTCCAACGAAATGTTCTTTGAAAAGCACGTATCGTCATATAATTTTGATGCAACATTTTTTTTCTTTGCTCATGAAACTCATGAAAATTAATAAAGTAACCCTAAATTGTGCTAAAAAAGGAGTAATAAATTTGAAAAAATTAAAAACAATTTTTTTTTCTGTCATTGAGTAAATTTTTCATTACATTATTACCAGAATAATGATGCCCAGTTTTAACTATCAGAGAAATATTAATTTAACTCTCCTTTTCTTACTTTAATTTAAGAAGTATACACACCCCTTTTTCAAAATCTTTCATTTTGGTGATGGAACAAAATGAGACAAAGATAAGTCATTTAAAACTGTTTCCACTATGAAAGTGAGCTATAAACTCTGACTAAATTAAAGTGGGTAAATAAAAATAGCAAGTGTAATAATATTGTTGCATAAGTGTGTACACTCCCTTATAATTGAGTAATGTATTCAAATTAATTGTGTTCAAATTAACTAATTGCATGAACTCATAGTAAATGGGAGTAACCACACGTCTGCCATCATTTAAAGTGTCTAAAATCAGCTCCAAATTAAGCTCAGGTGTTCTAGTACGCTATTCATGCGATTTTTGTTTTGTTTGTTGTTTTCTAGCCTAAACGTTTTGTGCTACAGCTGACTTTCAATTATTACACTTCACAATTACAAAATCATCATTATCGTACAAAAAAATATTATTAATACAAATTTTGAGTTGGTTGAGTTGTTTAAATTGATACATTTGCACCTTTTTAAATGTTAAAACAAATAATTTAATATATTTTGTTTCATCTAAAATGAACTTGCATAGTTAGTGTTTCAAATAATTTGATTTGTCTTAATAATTTTAAACATTTTCTTGTTTTGTTCCCCCCAAAAATAAATGATCGTCCTAATCGTGATTTCAATTATTACCAAAATAATCGTGATTCATATTTTCTTCATAATCAAGCAACCCTATTCGGAATCATAATTCATCCTATCCATCAGTTGCCTTTTGGGATTCTGACCAAAGTGTTCAATCATAGTTTCATCCCACCATGACACATTTCCCCAAATGTGTTTGGAAGAGTTTGTAGATTTAAAAATAGATTGTTTTTGTTTTTCTTCATAAATTTCTGCGGACTACCCGAGTCCCCTGGTGGCTCCCGGGGATGCCTGGAAAACATCCCGGTTAATGGATTACATACTATAATAAACTTACAGTGGTGTTGAGCAAGACTAAAAAGCAGAACCAGTTGAGACTTGAATGAGACACTTTTTAGGAAACCGTCATTCAGCTGATTTTGAAAGCGGATGTTCTAAAAGCAGAAGTTTTTCAACTCCAAGAAGGAGAAAAAAAGGAAGGATCCTGTGTCTGTTCTTCACATTTTAATGAGCCTCACAGCTCATCTGTCTTCTTTACTTCACACAAACGCAGTAAACACACACATACACACCCACAAACATGTCAGAGTCATTAATTAAAAGCACAAACAATTTACGGAAGCCAACTCCTCCCGCGTTGGGAAGGCAGGGCCACTCGGTGAAGGAATGTTTTGGTGGCGCTCATGAAAATCATTTAGCTTGTACCTTTATCCTGATCCAATCTTAATTGTGGCTCGCCTTCCAACCAATTCATCAACGTCCTCATGACTGGGGTGGTGCAAGATGTGCTTGTCGTTGGGAAACACTTTAGCGCAAAGCGAGAGAACACACTCACTAACGCACATTACTTTAGAAAGGGGTTTGCAAACTTTTTGGCTCCAAAAGGGGAGAACTTTTTCCAAATACATCCTCATGATCATAATTCTAAATAAACATAACTAGCATGTGGATGTCTAATTGCCACAACAATTGAAAAGTTTCCCATTTTTGAGAACGTGACCATATCGTCGTCGTCATGTCACGAAATTAAAAGCAGAACATCTGTTAAAAAAGTGAGGTTGATTTCCATCCGTGCAGTTTTAGCACCCTCTGGTGGCTATTTTTTTTTAGTGCAGTTTAATTTTCACAAGGCATGTTTTGGCCCTTCTATGTTTAAAATCAGTTGGTGACTCTTCGCCATTGCCCTTATTGTTTTTATTGAACCACAAGAACATGACACGATTGCCAAGGAAGAATCCAATTTCAAATCAGAAACGGGAAACAGTAAAAGAGAGTGTGAATATTTTTCATTGTTGGCAATGATCAATCATCCCATCCACTGATTACATCCGTGCATTTCGACAACAGAGACTCTCTGCAATTTGCTTTCATACCACACATACGTATTAAATTCTAAAAAATAGCTAAGTATTATTGTAAAAAACAAACAAAAAAAACACAACTATAAATAGTATAATTTATCTATAAAATTGTTATAAGTACGCCTCGAAATAACACTGCATCCTTATTAACATTAAAGAAAACAAAAATGAAAAATATAGATCAACTCAACAACAAAGAATATCTGTATTAACTTTGTTTTTTTTTTTCCCGTTCCTGGAATTGCCCAATCGTGATCGGTGCACCCATAGACAATACACCTCCAAAATAATGTGACTTTATCCCTGTAAAAAGAAATAGGCCATTTGTTGTGGAAAAAAAGATTATTAATGCAGGGTGTTATTCATTCAGACTTTTAATTGGCCCAAAGCTAAATTTACGGGCACCTCAATCCCCAAATCTAGATATGCACTTTTTAAAAATGGCACAACCTAATAATTTATTTCAAATGATTGTTCGAACCCGCAAGTTACTCTTCCACGGCCTTCAGTTTGAGAACAACAGTTTGGATTAGTGCCTTATCTGTTTGTTTTCATGCGGTGCTGCCGGTCATGTTGTCTCCAGATATTGATCCATATTTCAATGGAGCACAGAACAATAAGAGCATTAAAAGGCCCCAGCCGCACTCGGTTCGGGCATTCCGGCGTAAGGTATTCATTATAGCAGACAGGCAGAGATGAGCTGCATGCACATGTGCAGCTGGAAGCCAACATACCAACTGTGTGTCGCTTTAGTTGCGAAGGAGAGTGGTTGACTTTTTTTCTTTTTCTTTCGTGCTCAGTTTATAAGCTCCTCGAAGCGTCTCGACGGCGCTGTTAAAAAAAAAAAGCTGCCGGGGCGGCTCGCGTGAGCCACGTTTTGTAATGACAGGCCTCTCCAAATGAAAGCACGCTTTGGATGTCTCTCAACACAAACCCTAAAGAAAGCATCACTTCCTCTGGCGAGAAACGGGCCTCACCTACCACACTCCTCACCAAAAGCAGACTGCTCTGTGAGTGTGTTGCCTTCGCTTAGCAACGCTCACGAGCCACAACATTAGGTACACGTTGATAACAATATGATCCCATACAAGAAAACTTTTGTCTTTACAAATGTAATCATGCTCAGTTTTGATTTCAGAACTGCTGCTCATTGGATATTTTCCCTTTTTTGGACCATTCTTTAGTTGTGCGTGAAAATCCCTGTTGATCAGCAGTTTCTGAAATACTTGGCCGAGCCCTTCTGGCACGTTCCAAATCACTTCAATCTATGGGGTTCCTTGAGTGCCAAAAATATGTCCTTGCGCCTATATCTTAGGTCTATGTCTGTTGTTTATAGGCGTATATGCTAGTACGTATGCTAGGTGTATATGCTATGTGTATATGTTGCGTGTCTATGCTAGGATATGCTACATGCATACAGTATACTACGTGTCTATGCTGTGTTCATAATAGGTGTATATGGTAGTTGGATATGCTAGGGTGACCATATTCCCATTAAAAAAAAATAAAAATAAAAGAGGACACTTGCCCCGGTCTTGAAATTGTGGTACCAGTCGTAGTTGCACAGTGTACTTCTCCGAATGACATTTTCATGAATTTATAAAACCCCCCGGACGCCCAAACAGGACGTAAGAAAATAGTCTGTCTTCCCAAAAGAGGACGTTTGGCCACCCTAGTATATGCTATGTGCCTATGCTAGTTGTATATGTTGCGTGTCTATGCTAGGCTTATATGCTAGGTGTATATGCTACATGCATATGCTATGTGGTGTTGGACAATGTTGTTGCTACTCGAATAGAGAATGAAGACTAGAATGAGGCTCGTAGCAACGTAGATGTGTTTAAATGTGAAAAGAGAAAAAAACATCCTTTGTTCTGCTGTTGGCCAGTTTGGCCAGTTTGTAGGATTGGGATCCTAGAGGTTAAGGCAAGTTGTGGGTGGGGGGCGTTAGCTATTGCAACTATCACGGGCACCTTGAAATTCAAGTTTAATGTTTGGTACACTTATGGCAAATCATCTTCCCCTTTGATATGAATGAAAATGACGGCTTCCCCCTAAAAAACTAACGAAAACAACCTTGTAACTTGTATTCACCAATGATTCAAAAATAAAAATCACTTTCAAAACAAAATACTCATTATTATATGCAAAGTCTTTCTAAGATAATGAATTGTCAATAGACAAACACACCAGCATTTAGTATATCCAAAAATGTATCTGCTTACAGACCCCACCCCAGCACAAATAGACATTCTTGTTGTCGTTGTTTTGAGTGTACGCATACTTGGAACACATCTACTAAATGTTAGACATTTAGCAATCATATGAACTCTCAACGGCTGCAATACTTGATGGTCCAGTCCTGTTCACATTTCCATTGATCACTACTGCTGCGTCTTTATCAACACTTCCAGCACGTGAGCACGTTTCTGAGCTGTGTAAGAGACGCTAATGACTGCGCTAGCTTCAGGCAAAGCCTGCTTTCTATATTCCTTCACCTATATTGACCTTCCTACTCCAGTCGGTGCTCCGTCGCTTGCGGTCATGATGCCATCAGTGTGTGTCTTTTTTAAACCTACATTTACACTTAACAGTACAGTTTATGGTATGGTTTAGACGTATTTGGTACCTGGGCCTTCAGTGGGGACTTAGCTCACTTAAGAATCAATAATGATCTAATAGCCAAAAAAGGAAAAATGTCAATAAAATGTCTTAGTCGCAAAAGATGTGAATTAAAATGTGTTTTACAATATAATGTGTGCAGATACTACACAGATGCTACGTGTTTTGCTAGTCGAAGTCGGCTGGAAACAGTTTTGCTCTTACCAACCAATCACAAGACAAGGAAACACTAATACAAATACTGGAAATAGTGCAGCCAAAGAAACACTTCAAAATCAAGAGAATATATTTTTGGAATAACATCAATCTAGTTTCATGGAACAAATATTAGGTTGTAAAAGTTAGGGCAGTGTTCTGACAGTGTTTAGGACCCGACCGCCCACCTCTGGGTTTTGAACAGTAACACCCAATCTGGCTTGGTGTCTGTGTCTCATTTCCCAAGCTGAAGCCACAGTGCATGACAAAGGTGACACTTTCAGAGGCACCTCCAAAAGTCGCGTCAACTCTCATTAAATCGAGCCTTAAAGAGATTTCCTGGTTGTGTCACATGTTCACACCCTAACCCTTCCATCATCAAACTTGGCTGTATTTTTGACACATTTTAAGCTTTTCATGTCCCAGCAAAATTTAAGAACAGTGCTTGGTCAACCCACTGACGACTCCCTGGGAACTACTGATGGGCATGACAGTTCTTTCAAGTCAATCATTAGAATCAGTTAACTCTTTGACTGCCAGACGTTGTCAGAAAAGGGATGCCGCCAGTGCCAGCCGATTTAAGCATTTTGACTGATCTTTCAAGGTCCACAGAAAATGTTGTGTTTGGACTATGGAAACACACATACTACCAAATGAAAGATTCATCTTTCATCAGAAAAAAAAAGTTTGTTTCTACCTTATTCCGTTTTTCAGTAATCAACAATAGAAAATGGTTAGTTTCACCGAAATGCTCTGTTTTGAAACAAAAAACGGAGAAAACAAGCTTTTTGTGAAACAATGTTATTTCTTGTACTCTAGTAAATTGTACACTTCTTTTTGTCCATGAATGATGCCATAAACACCTAAATAGTGCTTTACTTCTGTAAAACACTATCACCAACAATGAAAAAGTGTTTTTAGATTGCAAAATATGTTTATTTCCATTCAACAGTGTAACAATTTGACAAAACAATTTCGCAAACTATTTACAAATGTGTGCAACTGTGGTACTATTTACAATTATGTGGATGTTTCAAATACAGTTTTTCTTTTTGTAACACTCCCCTGCGTGCAAGGAGACGCAGCAGGATTTGCACAACAGATTCGTTTCACTGCGATTGCCCCTTTCGCGTGCAGACGTTACACTTTCTTGACGGCCTTTTTTTCCGGGGAATAGCAAGTAGCAGACTGTACCCACTCCTCCGATGAATATGCATTGGACTCGGGGTACTCTTCGTCGTCCGATTGAACGTCCGCCTGAGCGTCCGCCTGAGCGTGCTCGGTTGTGCTCCGCGTTTTCCGGTGTTAGCATCGCTAGCCGGTAAGGCTTTATGACGTGGTCATAGCCGCCGCGTCAACGCTTCCAACTTCGGCGTCAACGCTTCCAACTTCGGCGTCAACCTCGGAGCCACCATCATCATCTTCATCGTCGTCATCACTGTGCTCTTTAGCATTGGTTGATGAGCTGCTTGCAACCGGTCGCCATTGTTCGCTTCCCATCCCCAGCCATTGTCCCCTCTAGCTCCGCCTCACGTCTTCTACTGACGCCTACCCAATCTTGTCAAAAGATGCTGCCATCTAGGGGCCAAAAATAGTCATTAGGCTAACTAGATCTGCTTGAAACTTTCACCACAGCTGGCCAAGGCTTTCCTCCACCCGTTTCCCCCCAAAAAAAACAATAATTGGAGAACGTCTTTTAACGTACTTGGCGGCCCTCCGTAGGATTTTACTAAACGTCATTTAATGGTAGTAAAAGAGTTCATTAAAAAGAACCGTTGAAAAGATTCGTTCAACCCGATGGAGGTAGTAGAACGTTCACTCACGGATTTGTTCGCAAACCGGAAATGGCAGAGCATTCACTCACTGATACGTTAGCGAATCTTCTTCACTGATTTGTTCATGAACACCAATAGCGTGGCTGTATGTTCAGCAAAATCCCGCCCCCGTCTGGTGCTGGCTGCTGATTGGTCATTCGCAAAGATTAATGACATGAGAGTGGCTGAGCCCAAATGAACTGAGAAAAGAACAAATCACTTGAGAAAGTGACCTGTTCACTCACGTTCACTGAAAAGATTCATTCTTTTTGAATGAAATGTTCGTGAACAACACAACACTACTGGGAACTAGTTCTCAAAAAGAACCAGTTTCCAATTCCCATTCCTACTGTAAACTAGGTACCAAGTTCATAAAACACTGAAAAGTGAAATTATCCCAATACCCTTAAGAATTTATAACAGAAACAAACATTTGCCAAGTGAACTCACTGGCCTTAAGGATCTCTTTGTCTGCCTCCTGCATCGCTTTGCTTTCTTTTCATTTTCAAAGTGTCAATTTCCCCGGCTGTCACCCCAAACATCCCCCCTCCATGTTCCTACGCCCTGCACACCTGCTCAGCCAAGCCTACTTTGCCACAACACAACCCCCACCCGCCCCGACACTCTCACCCCTCCCCGTCAAAGCCTTGTGCTGGAGCCCAACCCCGGGCGGGCTGGGCATGCGGGGCGGAGAACAGATGATTATCTGCTTTCTAAAAATCATCACATAGCTCGCATGCCTGCTCCACTCCTTCTCGCTGCCCCACCTGCCAGTTTACCTCAAACAGCCCAGCACCAGCTATTCAACTACATCTGCCGCATCACTCTGCACCCTTCGCCCCCGTGCATCAATTGCGAAATTTGCCAAATTTCTCTGAACTCCTTTTCAAAGAGATATGTAGAGTGTTCAAAAACACCGCACCCAGACCAACCCTGACCCCAGGCCATTGCAACTCTGCAACTTCTCCCAATGCCAAGGGCTGAAAGACAGACTGTTCTTCACGAGGGACCACCCACCTGATTGCACTCATTGTACCCCAGGAGCAAAAAGGCCAACCCGCGGGTCCAAAACTGCGAACCGCGTATCATCTCTCCGTCTCATTATTCGATCAAGTGGTTCTCAACCGTCTGCCGATCTGTGTAGCACTTGAGGAACAGAGTACTCCTGAGGGCCCCTTCCCAGTGTCTATTGTTTCGCTACGTGAAAAGGGGCCCCGATGGAGAAGGGGGGGGGGGAGCCCCCTTGTGCAAGAAATTGTTCATTTATTAATTTGTGCTATATCATGTTGCCCGGTTTCATGTTTGACAAAAAAGCGGCCGGCAAATGGGCAGATTAGTTATCAACACCAGCTGTCCAGACCAGACTGGCGAGATTCACTACGTCCCCCTCCCACCCACTTCCTGCAGTATCATTATCGAACTCCTTATCTGTTTATCTTCCCCGTCTTGCCGCCTCCTTAGCTCGTGTGTACTCTGCGGCATTAAGGGCCCGCGTCAGGCAGATGGACAAAGCCTCGGATCAATCGGCGAGATCAATACGACCCAGACTGACTGAGGACTTGCCGTCCAGACTGACGGACACTCGACAGCGGCTCTGATCCGGTCCAGTCTGGGCTTGCCACCTCCAGCTTCGCTTCAGCTTAGTTCCGCTAAGTCTCGTCTGGACTTGTTCAGTGATGACATGTTAGCATTTCATGCTGAGATGTTAAGAAAAATGACATTCTGGAATTTTATAATGCCATGTTTTCGCTCCTTCCTCATTTTCTCGCTGTTGACACTTTTACATTTTTGTAGTTATTTCAGCTTGTTTTGCTGTTGTTTCTTTTGTTGTTTTTGTTGATATATTTTAAATCCAGGAAGTGGGTATAAAAAAGATGAAAACCTACAGATGCATGTTAAAAAAATAAAATAAATCGCTACATAGTAGAGATGGGCGAGTACTGATACCAGGTATCGGTATCGGGCTGATATTATTCACTCTCTTGTGGCCATTGTATAATCAGAAACTAGAAATTAGAACTATATGCTACATTGGGATATATAAGTAATTCTTAAAATTATCTGTCATTGTTTTTTGAGGAGGAAATTTTATGTATCAAAATTACTAGTGGTATCGGTACTTGGTATCAGTATCGGTGACTACTCAAGACTTGACACTCGTATTGGAATCGGTCTTTAAAAAAATGGTATCGAACATATTTACTGAAAAGTTTCCACATTTAACAAATTCATGAGACGGCCAAATGGCTGCCTAATTTACCTCTTTAAAATGTTAATTGTTTCTTATGTAAGATGTGTATTTGGGGTTTTTGTACGCTATAATCATCAAAATGACTAAAATAAACTCATGGAATATTTCACTTGTGGGACTGTGTAGTATCAGTTTCACTTTTTGAAATGCACTACTGAAATGAATTCAATTTTCCATGATATTCAAATTTACTGCGTTGTATCTGTGTATTTTCAGAGTATTGTTTGGCCTTGCCGGATGACTCTGCTCCACTGAATTCCATATGACAACATGTCAACGTGGCTGCACTCACAAAGAAGCGGGAAACATATTTTCCTCCACATGACGCTGTGCAACAAGAGAGAGGATTGCAGACAAATTGGATAATGACGCTGCACAGAGAGACCCATTAAGTAATCAGATACAAAAACACAGGTGGGTGATCTTCTCTTCGCAGACAAAAGCAGACTGGATGTTGTTTTTTTTGCGACCCTTCCTCCCCACCTGGCGAGCACTCACCCCGTCTGTGCTCATTCTAGGTCAGGTTCCTGATAACAAACAGCAACGGAGCCACAGCAGTTCCTGCCTATCTTCCGGCTGCAGCGTCTGTTGTGTTTTTGATGTAGTCCAGGCTCGCTGCCTGGGCCCCCGTCTCGGTCTGAGGGGCCCGTGATGAAAACAAGCAGGGAGGAAGGAAGCGACTCGGCAACAACAGTCAGTCATCACTCAGTCGGCGTGCGTACATTGTCACGTCTTGCAGGTTTGCTGAGTTTACAATTAAATACGCTTCTATACACAAACATTGGCTGTCTTTTTAGTAGCCTCATACATATAGAAAAAATACACGCCCCCCTCAAATAGACAACTTCTTTTTTTCATCAGGAAAAAAATACGTGGTATTAAATGTAATATTTGTAATGCATATTCAATTAATTAGCAAGTTTTATTATTTGTTTGCGAAACAAAATGCTAATAATATGTTTCTAAAAATAAAACCCTCGCCCCTAATAAATGCCTGGTTATCCTGACTGACTGAAGTCTGATTGCTTTGCATTTGAACTGCTCAAATTTAGAAAATTTCCAAATAAAGCTTCAGGAGAATCTGTTTCAGTAATGAAGTGAAAAATCGTTTTTTAGTATGCCCTAGTTTGTTTTCAAGGTTAGGTTTTCAATTTTTTTCCCCCATCAAAATGTTGTCCCTATTTTTTGGACATCAGTTCACACTCAGACATTCATTACCCAGAATCAATGCGTGTCCACCTGAAGCATTTTCATGAATTACATGAAAATGGTTAAACAGACACGGCAAGGCATATTTCCGCAATTCAAGCTTTTATTAACAACTCTCCAGAAAAAACAAACAAAAAAAACCTCTTACTAAACCTCACACTTATTTTCTTCTCTATGGGGCCTTATTTAACAGTCACACTCAATAAACATTCACAAAATAGTTTGAATGTGCTGTTAAATACGCCACCATAGGGATAAGTAAAGTGTGCTGAAATGTATTATAATGAGTGCTTTTATTTGGAAGGACTGACTTTTGACAAGATGTTACATCTATGTTCCCCAACTTACCTAAGTTTGGATGAACAAGATCAGGAGGTTTTTTTATTATCTTCAGTTATTAATAAAAGCTTGCATTGTGTAATTGGCCTTGCCCTCTATTGAACCGTTTTTACGTAATTCAACAGAAAGTGAAGTTTGAAAAGAAAGAAGACAAATAATGGCTCTCAATTTTTTTTTCCTCCTCGCTGTGGTCAAGCATTTTCAACAAAGGTAAAAGTCATGCTATCCACTTGAGTATTAGATTTATTTCACAGTTTTTGTCCATAATGTGATAGCTATTCTCTAAAATGTATTTTATGTTTTGGAACAGATTCATTAGATTTACATTATTTTCTATGAAAAATACTGCTTTGGATTTCATTTTAGTCAGAATTTCTGGAACGTAAAAGTGCACAAAATCAACGTTTCACCGCACAGTTATAGTAATAGAGTAATTTTACTCAAATGTTTTAAGTCCTAGTTAAGATCTAACTAATTATTAGAAAATTTTGTTTTCTCTGTTCTTACAAAAAAAAAATTGGGGAGAGACTTTATGAAGCGGAAGGATTTCTGAATCAGCTTAAGAGTTTTTGCTTTTTGTTTTCTTCTTTGAGCATTTAAATTTCTCCTCTGACTCGATTGGACGAGTGTTTTGTACTGAGGATTTGGCTGAAGGTCATAAAGCACGGCAAGCTTGTGTATCCTGCCAGGGGAGTCGCTGGCGAGCGCGTCACTCTTCCTTGCCGGGACAGGAAGCGAGTGGGGTTAAACAGAGGGAATCCCGCAAACCTTGGCCAGGAAACTCCTCAGCGACGTCCCACGCTTCCCGCCACAGGGACTTCTGGTGACAGCCGCAAACTCGGATGTATTCCCATTGGAGTGCTTTGGAGGATCTTCAGTAGATGGTTACAACAGAACACAACATTACATGAAAAAAATAGCATAGCGCTCAGAGGAGGACCTCCACCAAGGCTAAACTGCTAACTATTTGTTAGTTTAATTGTACCTTGCACAGATTGCGCCAGATGCACAAAAACTGCTGTAGTACATAACTGTTTTGTGGAAAACACTACTTCACTTTTATATTTTTATGCAGGATCGTGAGTGATCGGCGGCAACAATGAATACACAGAGACTGATATACTGTGCTAGAATAATTGTGCCCTTTATTCCCCACAAACAGCAATCAACACACTTCAACGCTAAGCAGCATAATATAATCACATCAGCGCTTACCTTGACACTAGACCGGAGAGCCGACGGTCCGGGTAGAACGAGCTGCTTAACGGCTGGGCGAACGTACGCTTCCCTCAGCTGACTCTACCCAAACAGCGTGCCGCTCCGTCTTTTATTCTTTAACAAGTAGGGATGAGCGTGAGAAACTGGGCTGGCCAAGCCCTCTCCCAGGCACCCTTTCTATGAGTCGTGTCCTGCTTCGAAAACATGTTTCTGAAATAGGGAGGACTGCAGGTGACCTGCCTCGAAAACATGTTTTCGAAACAAGGAGGACTGCAGTATAAACAAGGCATTCAACTTAAGAGTTCCCAGGCTCGATTCCGTTCCGGAGCAATCAAGTGTTTATTTGAGGGAAGGCATTTATTTGTTTAAGTAGTTTAACTAAGAGATGGCATCTACCAGAGTGGTAGCCACTTTTGGGGAGCGTGTCTCAGTAGAGTTCTTTTGGAGGGGAGGCATTAATTTGGTGAGGTAATTTAACTGAGGAATGGGGTGTACTGGTGTGGAGGCAATGTTATGGGAGTGTTCCATTTTGGAGGAGAACAGCTGAAGAGTCATGGGCCTATTTGAGGGGAGGTATTTATTTGTTTCAGTGGTGAGGGATGGCATCTACTAGAGCGGAGGTCACTTATTCGAGTGCGCCATATCAGAGGGGAAAGGTTAATTATTCAAGGGTCTATTTGAAGGGAGGCATGTTTTTTCTTCAAATGGTTTAACTAAGGGATGGCATCCTTTGGAGTGGAGACCACTATTCAGGCATGTACCAGATTGTAGTTTAACACTTAAGAAGTCCAGGGTCAATTTGAGGGGAGGCGTTTATTTATTAAAGTGGTTTAACTGAGACATGGCATCTATTGGAGCATAAACAGTAGATATTCTACTGTCAACGTGTCATTTCTCAATGCATCGCTAAGTGAAATGCCCTCATCCTGTGTTTACATTCTGCACAGAGTCAGCGCCACCTGCTGGAAGAACGCCTCCGCACGCGCCGACAGAAGAAGAGCAAGCCTGGCAGCGAGCATCAGACGTCCGCTGACACAAGATCAATCACAGGTCTGCTCAAGTGATTTTTATTGGCTCTAAAAAGTCCTTGCCACTAGCCTAACGGGGGGCATTCATCTCCACCCCCGCAAACCGTACATCGCCCAACACGAGCGACTTAAAAGAAAATGACAACACAGAGTGTCGGAATAAATGTGTTCACATCACAGGCGTGGGCCAGATCAATGCGCTCCTTTTCCTCCTTTTGAAGGGACGAGCACTTGGTCCCAGAGGTGTCCCCCAACACCCCGCCCCCCTTGCAAGCTACCATCCTTCTCTTTCCCCTCCTCACATGAAGGTCTCAGCTCCACTAGTAGAGCCCCCAGCCTTTCCTGCCAGCATGCTTTATGAAGGACAAGTTCATAGAGGATCTGGTTCTCATTGACTTCCTAATAAGACATTTTGTCTCCTGCTTAGCGTCTGCTAGCCAGCGGCAAAGCTCCCGCCCAAACGATTCCAGTGTATGTGTACGCGTGTGTGTGCTTGGTGTGTACTGTTCGAAGTATCTGTAGGCCTTTCCAGTTTTTCTGCCAAACCGAGGAATTTGACATAGCCTACTCCCTCCGTTGTAATTTATATTGTGATGATCGGACATAATCAGATTTGAGAGATGACGAAAAAGGAGAACTTTGGAGAGAGAAAAAAAAGCGTACAAAAAACAGCAGTTAGTTTGTTGAAATTAGTTTTTAAAGCAGGTTTGTTCCTTTTTTTGGGGGGGGGGGGGGCAATTATCCATCTTGTGGCCATTTTATGATTAGAAATTAGGAGAATGGAAAACTGCCATTCATCCCGTCGGATGAGCTGGCTGAAGTGGCTGGGGAGAGGGAAGTCTGGGCTTCCCTGCTAAAGCTGCTGCCCCCGCGACCCGACCCCGGATAAGCGGAAGAAGACGGACGGACGGACGGAAAATTGCCATTAATTTAATACAATTTTAAGGGAAAAGGCTATATTGAGATATATTGGTCTTTCTTTAAAAGTATCTGTCAATGTTTTTGCTTTTGGAAATTTCATGTATCAAAAAGTGACTACTCAGAAGTTGAGTACTTGTAAAAAAAAAAAAAAAAAAATTCAAATTTTTTTAAAGGTATCAAACATCCCTTTTTTAAAATACATGGAATAGAGTGCAAAAATAGTGTTATAAAGTAAAAGTAAACTACAATTCTCAAAGTACTGCTAGACCTTCTTTCTTGGGTCAGATTGGGTCAAATTAATACATTTAAAATCAACACCAAAAGCTCATGAAGTTTGTTGACGAAGACAAAAACTAATGTAATTGCATTTTCGTTATAATTACAGTAAATGAGTAGTTTCAGTTATTGCACACGTTGATGTCATCACAATAATATAATGAAGATTTTCTTGAAGTAAAACATTTCCAGAATTGGGTCGCAATAGTAAGTGATAATTTAATTAATGAATTTTCTAAAAAAAATAATAAAAATTTGACTTTTTCTAGTAATATTACAACTTCATTTTCGTAACCCTCTCGCCACTTTGCTCTTGTAAAATTACAACTTTACTCATGGCATACTGTTTTTCCCTATGTAATATTTTGACTGGCAACATTAGTAGCATTTTTTTTTCACTTTATTTCCAAAAACGTTAAGGCATTTGGAAAACTGAACATTTTAATTCAAAATCTAAAGTTTATCAAATGTGCTGTTCCTTTACAGAAACTGGCAAAAATGTATATTAGGCTGTCACAATTTTCTTCACAGCGGCAACATTTAGGTATAAACTAGAGCTGTCAAACAATTACATTTTTTAGTCAGATTAATCGCATCTTAGAATTTTTATTAGTCACGATTAATCACTTAATAAAAATTGGATACACCCATCATCTTACAAATGACACCTCAATGACTTGCTGTGGCAAAAGGATGAACTAAAAGACCAAAATGACTTTTTACTCCTCTGTTTCTGAGTTGTTGACTTGTGCATTGCGACGGACAACAGCCCGAAAATGAAAGCGAAAAGAAACAATAAAAGCGTCTCCTGGCACACAAGGTTGCCCAGTAAATCTCCCCAGGATGCAGTAACAACCTCCTGGGGAGAGTGGAACACGAGGACTGTGATCTTTTTTTCTACGTTTTTTTTTTAACTGAGGCTCAAATGAAAGCCAGGAACTGGTGGAATGGGGCGGCTAAAGCTCAGGCTGCTTTAAATCACCTGGACCAGGCCCGAGCTTTAAAAGCTGGCCCACTCCCTGCTGACCAGAGGGAGGCGAAGGAGAAACTCTGTGACCAGTAAACAATGTCCGCCAAGCCCCCTGGAGCCACGGGAGGGAAAGGAAACGACACGTCCCTCGGGCCTTAACTTTGACCTCAGCGCCATCCCCCAGATTAAATATATTACGCATTTGTTTGAACTTTGGTTGCGTTCATTTTTGTTTTTGAGGAAACACTACTTTTACTCTATTGCATTCCAAAAAATCCAACAAAGTTAGGAAGGCGGCTAAAAAAAACGGTAGAAAACCGGTGTTACAAGATGGATTTCACATCATAGCTTCTGTGCGAGGCATCTCTGCCGGGATCATAGCCGAATTTGTCACTTCAGAGAGTCACCTTCACCGAGTGAGCAGCTCTTCCGCTGCTTCACACAAGGGGACCAAATTATGCAGAGCTGAACATCAACGGCAACAACTGTTCCCAGTAAAGTGCATGAGTCACTTTTGTGTTTTATTTCACTTTGTGAGTTGCTTCCCTCAGGCACCGTAAAAAAAAAGAAGAAAAAAAGTCCTCTTTGTGCCAATAGTGCCAGTGCTACAAGGTTGTTTGAAGCTGTGTCCACAAATAAAATATGTATTTTTAGAAGCTCTTTTCTCCACTATGGGGTAAAAAAAACTAATCGCAGGCCGAACCACTGGCAGTTTAAAAAATATATATCGTTAATCACATACTTAATTCACAAAGTATGTGCCTCCTGTCGAGAACATTTAGGCCAGTGAGAAGACAGTTAGTTCTGAAAAGACAGAATCACAAAAAATGGTAAACTAAGGAAACGTGTTTAAGAAATGTAGAAAGAAATACTGAAAAAGGGAAAAATACAAAACAATGTTAAGTTAAAAATGGGAAATTATTTTTAAAAACTAAACCTGTACCAATAGCGGCATGAAAATGTAAATAAAAAAACTTTAACCTGACTTTGATATAATGCGCTACGTTAGCTGGCTAAGCTATCAAGCCGCTAGCAAACACGACTGGTCATGACAGACAACATACATTCAGTCACCATTTTGCATAGGTTTATAGAAACAACATAGAATGCAGCAGAATTGTTCGTTCAGTGGAAAAAGTGACATCTATTTAAGTGAAAACTACGCATTGAGCATGTTTAGCTTATAGAGTGCTAATAGCTATAGTAGATGCTAATTTGGGAGATGTTCTGTAACTTGCGATTGAAGACCATTTTCATCAATGCATTCTTGAGATTAGAAAAACAAAATAAGGTAAAAACAATTACAGATCATTTTAAAATAAATACATTTATATGTGTCAATATAGCATTTCTTTAAAATTGCATAATATTAATGGCACTTTTCTATTCTTCTGATTTCTATTTCCTAATCTCAAAACGGCCCGTATCGTCTCTCGTCACGAGTACTGATACCTTTAAATAAGGACGGATATCGGCCCGATATGAAACCTGGTATCGGTATTCACCTTTCTCTACACTCGATATTACATTTCCTACACGCAAAACGACACGAGCATATACAGTATGTGGGCCTTCCATTCCATTCACCTCCCCTTGCAATGACAGTTAGCACACTCAATTTAGCATCCTCTCTGTTTCCATGGTACATGTCAAACACAAACTGTGGTCTTACAAATTGAACTGTAGGATGCCCCCCCCACCCCCACACACACAAACATCCAGCCCCCCACCTCCTCGCTACTGCTCCCAATGCATCACTAAATCACAACACAAACATACCCCATAAAAAAAACATGACGCGCAAGCAAGAGCACCTTTGGGCCGAGGATGGTGGCCACAAGTGTCGTAACCTAGCAACCGGGGAGTAGCTGCCGTGAGAGAGTGAGTGGTAAAGGCGGGCGGTCGGGTGGGTGGTTTCCTCTTGAAAATAAAACCCACTCCTCGTTTATTTGCCCCTTTGTTTGAGCGGCTATTTTAAGACCTTTGAGCGTGGCTCTCCCTCACCCGAGGATTCATTTATTTTTAGTCACATGGCCGCTTCGGTGTGGACCGACACGCTCGCTATCTCCGCCGTGCTGCCTGCATCTGCTTTCCACGACAGGAGGATGAGGAGGAGCTGTGTGTGTGTGAGAGGAGAACAGACAGAGGGAGTGTTTTCCATCTGTGTTTTTGGCTGCGTGTATCTCTTTTGTCTGAGGCGGTCATGCCACGCAGCATGTCTACGAATACGTTTACACCTCCTCCCCCCCTCAATCTGGAATGTTTCCTATTACACAGCATTGTCTTTGTGTATATTTGTTGCCATAGCTGCATGCATTTAGCCACATGCGCAGGCCTGTGTTATATATGCTGCTGAACAGCTGGTCAGGACTGGTTCTTTTCTATTATTGAGACGTGTTGTATCGACATCAAATATCAATATTGCTATGTCGTGTTGCATCAAATGCATTTTTGCTTCCAACATTGTGATTATTACACACTTTCTTAAAATATGTGGTAGCCTGGATTGCTTATTTGGGATAATATCGATATGTATCATATAATTTACTATCAAACATTGATATTTTAGCCGTCAACATAGTGATTTTTCATACGTTGAGCATCTGATGCTGATCGGTGTGCCAAATGAAGTGACGGTGGCGTGCATATTGTTTTCCCCCAACAAGCTCAGCAAATTCATGAAGGAGAAGTCTGATTGTGTTTGAAGCAAAAGCACAAATGGACGAGCGGGGAGTATGCATCGATGTCTGCCTCTTAATTTGCATATTCAAAGCTTATGCACGATGTCACAGGTGCGATTTATCTGAGTCATAAGCCCCCCCGGATGAAACACTGCACCCTCTGCGTCGTGGGCAGCAATAAAAATAATAAACAAGAAAATCATACAGAAGCGAGATGTGTGACTCTGAGGCGCCGATGTGAATTTACCGTCATTGGCTGGAGAAAGGTCAAAGCAAAGGCGCATGGAAATAAATAGGCACGCGTGGAAGAAGTGCTTAGAGAAGAGCGGGGTCCCAATCTATTCCCCTCACACTCCCCTTTCTCTTCCATTACAGACCTCATCAGCATCAAATCCTCACCAGAAGGAGAGCCAGCCCCCTCCCCCTACATACAGTACAGTATACGTGTCCTCTTTTTCACACACATCCGCACCTCCGCTGTGGGCCTTCTTGCAAGAATGAGGCAATTTGTGCAAATCTTATGGGAAGTCTTTCCATTTGGAATGTATTCTCTACAAGACTGGCTATGCTACTGCTAGGCAACCTTTAACCTTTTATAGGAAAAGGTTAAAAAAAAAAGATATAGAATTGTTAAAAAATTTAGTTGAAAAATTCAGCTGTCAGAATGTGTAACATTGGGTTTTAAAGGAGTCGGGGTTTCAAAGGAAAGTTTGGCCTCCATGCAACGATTTTTAACAGTTGTTACAAAATTGAGTTGAAAATTCAGCTGTCGGAATGTGTAAGATCAGTTTTGAAAGCGTCTGGGTTTCAAAGTTAGTTTTCAAAGGAGGGTTTGGCTTCCATTTTCACAATTTTAACCTTTGTTACAAGATTGAGTTGTAAAATTCAGCTGTCAGAAAGTGTGACCTCAGATATTACAGGAGGCAGGGTTTCAAAGAAGGGTTGGGCTTTCATGCAGCGATTTTTAACAGTTGTTACAAAATTGAGTTGAAAAATTCAGCTGTCGGAATGTGTAAGATCAGTTTTGAAAGCGTCTGGGTTTCAAAATTAGTTTTCAAAGGAGGGTTTGGCTTCCATTTTCACAATTTTAACCTTTGTTACAAGATTGAGTTGTAAAATTCAGCTGTCAGAATGTGTGACCTCAGATATTACAGGAGGCAGGGTTTCAAAGAAGGGTTGGGCTTTCATGCAGTGATTTTTAACAGTTGTTACAAAATTGAGTTAAAAAATTCAGCTGTCAGAATGTGTAAGATCAGTTTTGAAAGCGTCTGGGTTTCAAAATTAGTTTTCAAAGGAGGGTTTGGCTTCCATTTTCACAATTTTAACCTTTGTTACAAGATTGAGTTGTAAAATTCAGCTGTCAGAATGTGTGACCTCAGATATTACAGGAGGCAGGGTTTCAAAGAAGGGTTGGGCTTTCATGCAGTGATTTTTAACAGTTGTTACAAAATTGAGTTAAAAAATTCAGCTGTCAGAATGTGACCTCAGATTTTAAAGGAGGCAGTGTTTCAAATTAAGGTTTCAAAGAAGGAAGGGTTTGGTTCCCATGCAACGATTTTTAACAGTTGTTACAAAATTTAGTTGAAAAATACAGCTGTCAGAATGTATGACCTCAGATTTAAAAAAAGGCAGGGTTTCAAAGGAGGGTTTGGCTTCCATGCAGAGTTGTGATTTTAACATTTAGTACAAAATTGAGTTAACAAATTCAGCTGTCAGAATGTCTGGCTTCGGGTTTTAAAGGAGTCCGGGTTTTAAAGTAAGGTTTTGAAGGAGTGTTACTCCTGTCAGAATGTGAGAGATCGGGTTTTGAAGTAATTCAGTGTTTCAAAGGAGGATTTGATGTGTTATAAAATTGAGTTGGAAAATTCAGCTGTCAGAATGTGTGACCTCGGGTTTTAAAGGAGTCAGGATTTCAAAGTAAGGTTTCAAAAAATGGTTTGGCTTCCATGCAAAGTCTGTATTTTTAACCGTTGTTACATAATTGAGTTTAAAAAAATTCCGCTGTCAGAATGTGTGACCTTGGGTTTTAAAGGAGTCAAGGGTTACAAAGCAGAATATAATAACAAAAGAAAATATAACATGAGGCTTTTACCAGATGATCATACGACTTTGTCCATAGAATGTGAAATGGCTGTCAAATTTGTTATCATCGTGATTTTTATTTTATTTTTTAACTTAAAACCTTACTGTCACCTTTAGGACACAGGTGCTTTGCCTTGGCAGAGGTCTCCACTAAACTGCTTTCTGCTATGAATAAACATACTATACTCCGAAAATTAATCCATTTTGCCTTTAACATGTAGCTAAATTTGACTATACTCTACCCCTAAAGTACTCAATGTCTAGAATTAACAGCTAACAATCACTATTTGAATGTTAGCTTCTTGGTTGAGGAACGCAGCACACTTTTTGTGGTTACCTTCCTACTATCTATGACTGGCCTTCCAATCCCAGCTGCCTCCTCCAGTGGACAGTCCCTCCTCACTGATTTGCTAACATGACAGGCTGGCTGAATGATGATAAATGCAGAGGAGGAAAAGCAATTAGAGGATCAGTTAGGTTTTGTAGGGAGTGCTCAGGGCAGCCATTAACGACCGAGGATGCGCATCAACACGCTGGAAAACATACACACACCCGAACTCGCATTGCAGCAGGTTTCGATGCTACAGCAGCTATTTGGAGTCCATTCATTCTATGCTGTTCGTATGATGTTGATGTGCAATTATCTGAAGATACGTTTGTAAAATTAAAGATCATCTCTCATGGTACGAACATTGGCACAACAACAAAGGAAGGATTTGAACAATCAAAATTTGTGATAAACTTTATAGTAAGTGTAATGTTTTCCACATCATCACACTAACATCAGTTTAGTAGCTTATGTGCATTAGCTACTGTTATGTTGTGAATTTTTCGATCATCAGCAATTGTAATACTAACCATATCGACCTATGTTTAAGTGAGTGTCTAAAACATTGAGAGAAATGGAACATTTTAGACCTGTTGCTGTTCCCCACACAAAAAAAAACAAAAAAACGAATCACAATACTTAATATTTACCCCAAAAAATTATGTAAACGGTTAGTGCTAGTCATGTGGTTGATACATTTTTGTTGGTTTATTTATTTATTTATTTATTCACTGTATATACTATAGCATAATGGAGGCCATTCTTTTTTTTCTTAACGTGGTACAATTTTGTCAAAATTATGGCATTTATTATAAATTCTTATTAAACACGAATAAAATTAGTATTTTATTATAGTACTAAAACCGTTTTGAGTTTTTACTGAATAAAACTGTTGACTAAACATACTGAATTGTTGAGTAAACATACAAGTATAAAAGTATAGATGTCTAAAATGAATACGCTTTTTATACTAAAAGGAAGACTAAGTAAAATGGCCGCCAAAAACAACACAAACAACAAACGATAGACACAAGAAAATCAAATACAGTATATCCCATGATTGCACCGTTTCCATGGTAATGTTTAATTTTTTGTGTGAAAATATCTTTATCTTTTACAGTGCTTTGTTTTCATTCATTTCACTTAATTTTCATAATGGCAGGTCCAACGACTGACCTTGACATTATGTAACAACAATGAGCCTGAATATTTTTGAAAACTAGATTTTGTTTCATTTGATTAGTCAACTACATCGTCCACTACAGAACGTTCCCTAAATAGTGATTAGGGAGTAGAAAATAAGTGAAGGATTCTGAACACAACCACACACACTTCTAGATGTACTGTAGCATCACGGCTCATTCCCGGTGGGTCCCTAAATACTACAATTGCCTCCCAATGAGAAATCCACTGAACAAAAAGCATAATAAGCAATGGTTAGAGAGCCTTTCTCTCCAACAGATTGCACTCCCACCATTACACGGCCCATAGAGAGTCCATGGCACTTAATTACAGGTGTTACTTCCCCGCAAAACTAAAACAGTTTGGACATGCTCGCCATACGCTTCAACTTTCGACAATTTGTTATGCTCTACTCCTGGCTGTGTTTACTCTTTGCGAGGACATTTTGTCACAGGCCGAACCACATTTGGACCGGACAGGATGTTCTTCTACATGAGGAAGACGATGTAGCGGGACCGTAGGTGGCGCGGGAAAAAAAAAAAAAGTCTACAAAGTGCGTGTAGCCGTTACGAGGAGTGTTTATGCCTGTGTGCGAGTGAATGCTTGTGTATATGGGCTAGTGGGGGTGGCAGGCCTATAATCTGCTCCAAAGCGCTCGCAGGCAGAGGCGAGGTGGGCGAGACAGTGATACAGAAAGAGAGCACGAGAAGGAGAGAGCGAGGGCGTGAGGACAAGTGAGGAAGTTGGCAAGGAAGATGGAGAAAAAAACAACAACCAAGAGTTGTGATTCCGGCTTAGAGATGCACTACAGCCGCTGTCCTCTCTCCCGTCTTCCCGCCCATTGTCACGCTGCGTTCTGTGGGCGCCGCGGCGGCAGCTAATTCCTCTGACATTTACGCCGCTTCCTCAGCCCTCGCCAACCCCCCCTTTGGATGACGCAAAGCCGGGCCGGAACCGCTGTCACCACCCACATTGGCCTCAGGTGCATGGGAGATGGCGCGCGATGCCGAGCCAATGAGGATGCCCTCAGAAGCACTCGGCGAGCCAAGCCCCCGTATATTGTGTTCTATTATACAGTATGTCTTGAATAAAACAGGGTCAGTGTGGGTGGAGGAATATGAGAAGCCGACAGGGGAAGAAGATGAGGGTGGATGAAGAAGCAGAAAAGTGATGGCGACGCACTTCAGTTTGAAAGAAAACAACTAAAACTGCGACAAGTAACTTACAAGAAAAACATTTGAGTGTAAATATTGTTTTAACACCTATAGTTTGCTTTCTCTAGGCCAATTTCCGTCTTTCTTTTATTTTTAAAAGAAGGAAGAAAACGAAAATTTGAGAAATTCCACCCATCCGTCCATCCGTCCATTTTCTCTGCTGCATTTGAGACACCTTTTGGACTTTTGAATATGTTCTATGCACCCCACTAGCCTAAACGCAGTATTCTGAATCTTAATATTCCATTTGTGGAATATGAATTAACTCATTCACACTGCCATTGACGACTATAGACGTCAAAAATTCATGTGAACTATTTCTATTAGTTTAAAAAAAATAATAATTTAATTTAATTTTTTAATGAAAACCTAGATTTTTTTATTGTACATTTATAACAGATATAAAATTATCATTCGATTAATTAAGATTAAATGCCCCTTATTTATTTTTATTTTTTTAATTAGGCCCGTCAGGTGATGCAAATTTTTAATTGTAATTATACACATGACTTCACTTGTTAACTTACGATTAATCAAAAATTTGATATCTGTTCTAAATTTACAATATTTTTTCTAGGTTTTCATTCTCTTGTTAGCAACAGTGGAAAAAAATGTTAAACTAATAGAAATAGTTCAAAAAATTTGTTTTTTTACGTCTATAGCCGTCAATGGCAGTGAATGAGCAGACAAATCCACCTGTTTTTATCCATCTCAGTGGGCGGCCATTTCGTCCTACTGCCACCTGTTTTTTGGGGTTTGGTCACTGTGATGTCATTTTCATTGACAGGTCACCATTTAGCAGAAAAAGACCCTGCACAAGATAAGCAGTACAGAAAATGGATAGATGGCTATTGGTTCATCTACAGTATACAATTTCAGCTAAACAATAAACAAAACAGTGCCATATCCCGCCCTTGTGTCAAAGGCATTAGAAAAGCACGCTATGGATAACACGTCTACAGCTGTAATTTTGCCTCCTGTAATATTGCAGCGCTAACACGCGGTGCCATGTCGAGTTATACTGCAGCTCATACCACTCTCTATATCTGACATCTGTAATGTTTTGTCTCGTTGGCCCACTCTGCAGGAGACACCGATAGATACCTTGATACTATGTAAGAGGGCGCACGCGCATGCATTTTTATGTCTACCTTACATAACTCCATGTTTCAAGTAAGCTTAATGCACAAAGGGAATCAGTCAGTCTACAGATGAAAGATTTGCTTTGAGTCATAACTGACAAGAGGCATCCGTCTGTCTCGGTAGGCCAATTCCGGGGGGTTGGGGGGGGGGGGGGGGTGCAAATATGTCTTTGTGGGCTTTAAACACTTCAAGCTTAAAAATGCAAATCGTGGATGTGATCTATTCTTTTGCAGTGTCTCTTTGTTGATCCTTTTTGGGCGCTGACTCATTGCTTTGTGAGAAAGAAGGCAAAGAAATCCAAATTGCCAGCATGTTGCTGTATCGTGTTCTGGCAGTCTACTGTACAGCTGTGTACTGTACATGGACAGCAATATTGGAATAAATGCCATGATAGCAGGTTGACAGTGGAAGGAAGAAGCTTTGGATTAATGATCTTCCCTGGCACTGTTTATGTTGTTTTTAAAAAAAAGAATAGATCCAAACTACCCCGTTACTTTGTCTTACAAAAGTCTGCTAGCTTAATGCTAACACACAATGTAAAATGACATAGATGGTCTAATGAAATTAGCATGTCATGGTGGAACACAAGTAGACTATGGACGATATGCCACAGAGGAGGCGGGGCTTCCGACTACCGGATTTTCAACCATCAACTTTGTTTCCGTTTCCGGTTTGCGACGTTTGGGCCGCGTCCCAATACTTGCGCTTCCGCCTTTGTGCCCCTCGACTGCGCGTTCCCGTCGACGGGTGCGAGGCTGCGAGTGTGTAGTGTCTGTCTCAGTGTCCGAAGCATTTCAGATAGCCGAGACGCCGATGAGCGAGAGCGCGCGGTTGGGGGGCGCTGGGGTGGATGTACGAGTGTTGGAACGCGGCTATAAGTGGCCGGAAACGGCGCTGATGCGTAAAACCCGGAAGTCGGACGTCCGTGGCATCTACCCCATATAGTGCAACAAAACTAACAGGCAAACATTCCTCTTTAAAAAAACAAATGTTACTTCAGCTTACTGAGAACTTGTAATCGTCTTCTTGGTGCATCCATGTATGTGTATATTATACTGCCCCCTAGGGGACAAGACACACCATGCTACACCATGTAATGGCAAAAAATCTTTAAATTCTTTACATTAGATATAATTACATTATACTGCATGTTAAAGTATAGTATAATAGTGTGTTATTTTTCTGATTGAAAACAACCTTTGTTGGTGTTAGATGGGGGCTGGAACAAATTAATGGGATGAATTAATGAATTAATCTTGCGAGCCAAGGCACCGCTGTATGTGTATACAAGCAATTAAAAAAGGTCTCCTTCAATGTATCGATGGGCGTTTAATTAGTTTTAGAATACACTACAGGTCAATAGAAGAAAAAAAAAATGAGCTCAGGGACACCGACTTTAGACAGCCCTCGTTTCAATCATCCACCACGTTACCAACGGCTTACTCTCCAGACATAAAATAATAATAACAGTTATGAATGCCAGCAAAAACAGGCATGTTTTTTTGTCGATGTTATAAAAAGTCGTAAGCATTCAATGCAAGGACAAACAACAAACCAGACCTCAAAGCAGTGAGGATTCAAGAGAAAGTTGTTATGATCGAGCGCCAATCTACAAGCCTCCAGAACCCCCCCACCACATGCACACCCCCTCCGGTGCTCACCCAGACAGATCTAAATGATATTGACAGTTGAATAAATTTTCTGCATGAAATCACGTCAGCTCGAGCATGCTTTCTCCTCTTCTCAATGACCCACTGAAGTGCTAAATAATTACATTAGTTTCCAGAGGCTAATTTGACTGAAAGCAATAATTTGAGTCCCTGACCACCATTGTTGTTTTCATACATTTCATATTGGCGGAATGGAAATGAACCATAGGTTAGTTTGGTTATACATTCAGTTCAATTTGCTGCCGGAGGAACATTTGGACGATGTGTTGTGGGTTATGTGACGCTTCGTGTAACGTGTCACGAAAAAAAGTATTGTTTATTATTTTGTACGTTTCAATTTTCCCTAACTTGACACGGACTGATGAGGTGTCAATAAGTGCCATCACTTCATCCAGGAAGTCCTCGAAGATAATAACAGACACCGTGCCCCATTTATTCCCCGGGTGCATCATCCACTTATAGACGTCTCCCTTTTCCCATTTGGAGAAAAACAAAGTAGTAAATGTAATTATTTCACTTCATAGATTCATCAAGTAGATAACTGCTGAGCGCATTTGAATTCCATTTCTAACCAAAACAGCAGCACCTAAAGTAGCACATAAAAGGTTTTTCAGATTAATCAAAGAGTGGAAACATCCTTTGTCTTGCCTCACTTCTTGCGGTTTCTCTGCTTTTTTTCTACAAAAATCATTTAAGGTTTCTTACACATTCCCTTGAGTCATGAATTGTAATACAGTGGACCCCCCCGCCAAAAAAAAAATCGTTTATAAATAAATAAATAATATTTTTATAAAACCTCACAAATTCTTTAAAAAAATCACTGGAAAAGGAGAATGATTAACTGTGCTCAATGTGGGCATTTTTCACTTAGGGGTGTACTCACTTTTGTTGCCAGGGGTTTCACTAGAGTTATTTTGAGGGGACAATAAATTGACAGTGTTATATAATCTGTATGCTGACTAATTTTCATCGTGTCAAGGGTCAAGCCTCCAGTGTTGTCCCATAAAAAGATATCATATAAATAGTTTAGAAATGTGAGCGGTCTACTCCCTTTTATGAGATACTGTTTATTTCGGATCATGTTGGATGGCTGCCATTTTGAGAGAGGAACCTACAGTAAATCATATCATAATTAGAAATGTGTCAATAATCGTGACACAAAACTTTATAAATAAATATAAATGTATATCCATCTCATTAAAATATATACTTTCCTTCCCTAAAATATCCGATGTAACCTGAGAGATTAATCATGAGAAAAAGACTAATATAAAACTAATATTGCCTTATCCATTCTATCTATATTTTTCATGCTTTTTCATTTCCAGGTATCCGTCATATACTGTACATCTTTTATTCAAAAACCATATTGAGGATATGTGTGCCATATTAAAAAAAAGCCTTATGAATAAACCTGGCCTGGCTGTCAAAAACATTAAATACAAGCGTTACAGTTTATGCATTCACGTGCACGCCCCTGCCCATGCACAAGCCGCATGAACTGTTTATTACAATACACGGTCAACGGGCCAATGAGAACGCCCCAATCTCGTCTAATCTTAGAAAGGGCCGTAACACCCTTGGGTCCAAAAATAGGCAGCCGACGGGCTGGATTCGGCCCTGGGGCTGCCTGTTGAGAACCTCTGGTTGACTGTTTGAAAGCCATCTTCTGTTTCCTCGTGACTTCTTAATACATCCAGTCATCGTTAAGCAGCTGCTAGACAGTGTAAGTTATGAGTCTTACACAGCTTTTATGTGAGTGTAATGACAACGCACCCACCTCTCAAAGGTAGTGTTTACGTCCAATGAACTGCAGTTCATGAGAGTTAGCCCGAAAGTGTAATTTATGACTTCTTTAGATCTTTTATGCCTCTGTCATTACACTGTAATAACAGGATTAAGGTGGCATTATCAGGCCCGGGGATATTGCTTTTTTATTACTGGCAACTACTGTGACCTTTATCTGTGTGCAGACAACAGTATTAGGATAGAGGAGAGTTTTCTGTTTTATTCACTGTTGGATTTGTGGTGCTTGGTCTACATTTTTGATCTGGGATCCTCAATTTAAAGTTAGTAGCAGTCCTAAAACTACTGTAAATCCCAGCAAAATCGCACCGCTTGTACTATAACCACTGTGAATCCACCAACTGTCACACCTCCCCCCATAATTGTGCAAGTAAAATTGAAACTACCAAAAGTAAATTACACCAATTTTGTGTCATAAAAAAAAATACTGTAAAACCCCCCTTAAAATCTTTGCATCTTATAATAAAATTGAGACATCCCCACAAAATAGTTAAGTTCAAGTGAAATGTCTGTGAATCTCGCATAATTGTGCGGGTTAAAATCGAAATATCATAAACACAAGATAAACTAAATCTGCTCTAAATCCCCCAAATGTTGTGCCAGGTTATAATGAAAACTACTGTAATCCACCCAAAAGCTGTGCGTGTTAATCTAAAATGATCTTCAAAAAATGTTGTGGCTCTTTAAATACTACCATACTACTGTAAATCCCTCTAAAATTGCACCCATCAAACTATGACTACCGTAATGTTCCAAAAAATGTGGGTGGTTAAATGAAAAGTACTATAAAGTTGCACCAGTTAAACTAAAACTCCTGTAAAGCCCCCCAAAAGTACACAGATTAAACTTAAACTACTGTGAAACACCCCATAATTTGTGTTTGTTAAACTGAAACTGTTCTAAATCCCCTCAAAATTGTGCAAGTGAAACTAAAACTACTGTACATAACTCTAAAGTTGTGTCAGAATCTGGAAACGAGTTGGAACTTTCCTACTGAGGAACTCCGTTTTCTGTCTTCTAAATGTACTTACCGCATTTTTCGGACTATAAATTGCACTTTTTTTTCATAGTTTGGCTGGTCCTGTGATTTATACTCAGGTGTGACTTGTATATTAAAATTACAGCTTGGACTGGCACCCAAAATCACCTTACCTCAATTGTATTGACGGCAGCAAACGAGTTACGTAAAGGTTTTCTTCTTCTTCTTCTTCTTCCTCTTCTTCTTCTTCTTCTACTTTCTTTTGGTGCATTACTACCACCTTCTTTAGCATGCGGATGCCCCATGATAAAGAAGCAAGCGCTACTATTAGGGGTGTGCCAAAATATCGATTCTCATAAGAATCACGATTCTCATTTAGTACGATTCAGAATCGATTTTAAATGTCCCAAAACCGATTTTATTTCAATTATTTTACACTGTCTTGCCTTTGTCTGTGTTTGCCGTTATTTGGAGCGCTGTTCATGTTGTACCCGGTTTGGCCACTAAAGGGCAGTGTGGTTCCACGCGGTCTACTACACTGTTAAGTTGTAGCCACATTAGAGAGTAGAAGGAAAAAGTCACGATCAAGTTATTCCAATAAAAGTAGTTTTTTTTGCAGTGTGGAGCCGTTCTTTTGAGTGATAAAAGTGCGAGTAGCGCGCTAATTAGCATTAGCGAGTCAGACTGGAGTAGATCATTACAATTCATTGCACATCTATAGATTTAAAAAAAAAAAAAAAAAACATTGTCAATCAAATCATTTCGAATCAAAAATCTTTCTCAATCGATTCTGAATCGAATCACAGACCCAAAAATTGGAATAGAATTGAATATTGAGACATTCAAAGATTCCCACCCCTAGCTACTATTCTTGGTCTTGGTTTTGGTGAAATAAATTTCCTCGCAAAATGTCACTTTTCTCCAGAGCAATTTATATAAGTTTTTTTTTCTTCTTCTTGATCCATTTTTTGACTAGTGACTTATACTCCGGAGTGAATTATTGTCGGAAAAGTACAGTGCTAGTCAGAAAGGCTCCATTTGACTTCTGTGCCCTGAGATATTCCCATTAGATAATGTGTTTTCACAGTCAGGCCCTTTGTCACATGAAACGAAAATAACACATTACATTATCGTATCTTCCGGGAAGAGTTGTACTCTGCGGGACAGACAAAGTTCCGTGGCTGCACGGGTGAGTAGCGTTAAAGGTTCTTTTCATTGAAAAGGCCAAAGCAACATTTTCAGAGTTGGCGCAAACAGAAGCCCCTTTCACACTGCCTTCCAGGCAATTGGTGTAACAGTAATGCTATGAATAGTCGAAACAGTCACCAGTTCTTCAACAATTCAGCACTATTCTTCAACCAGTCACCTGCAAGCATGAAATGTTCTTCTCTCAAAGTCATCCGCCCCCCTCATAACCCCCTGACACTCAATGTATGTAGTATGACCAAATATTTCTGTCTCCCCTGGCAGCTGTGTCAACACCCACAGCCCCCCCCCGGCCTTAAACAAACATCCGTACAGCCATTGTACACCGATGCCACTCCCGTCGCTCAGCTAAGGCTACAATGACAACTCTATAAATGTTGGCAGTCGGTCCCCCAAGCGCCATTGATTTTTGTACCAATCAATCCGGAGCAGATTGCAATGCATGGCAAGCGACACTTCAGCATTAATTGTTGCCGAGCAGACTTGGCCAGAAAAGGGAAGGGCAGGCCCGGGCGCGTGCTCTTTGGGAGGTCACGGTCGTTTGGCGGGGTTCTGCAAAATCAGCCAGATTGTCGGCTCATTAGCCGCTTCGGCGTAAACACCAGAAAACAGGGATTTCCTCTAGTTTACGTTTTCAGGAACTAATGTGACTTTGTATTCATCGTCACGATGAACTCTTGGAAAGCGTTCACTCACAGAATGTCAAACTAATCCTGACTTTGGTCATTGCCCGCTTTTCCCGCCCATGAGGCTTTCATTGCTAAAATAATTGATATCGCAGACTCTTTCCAGAGCCGCACGTCAACTCTGAGAACTTGTGTGGATGTTATTCTAGCTGTCAGGCTTTGTTTACCTTTCATTTCAACATTTTCCCGTCCTCTCATTCCTTAGTTTTGTGTGTTTTCCCTTCACCCTGGCTGTTGTTTTGTGTCATAACAAAGTGAGTTATGTTCCTGTTAGTCCAATAATTTTCTCTCATCCTTCCCTCTTATGCTTGATTTGGCTGTTTATGTTCCACTCCATTATTCCCCCGGCCGTGTTATGCGCGAGGCCTGCTATTTCGCTCAGCGTGACGCGGGTCTGTGCGTGCCCCGGGCGCGGCGTACGCTCGAGGAAGTGCGCTAGGACACGTGCGCCGGTAGCGTGACGTCAGTGACGCGGGTCGGGGTGGGGGTGGGGGCGAATTGTGACGTGCTTGACTGGCGTCTTGACACATTTCGGTTGCCTTCGCCTGTGTGTATGTAGATTGGACGAGAGGGAGTGTTGTGTTGACAGCTAGACAGCAGCCTTCAGACTAGGGAGAAATATCAACGTGCCAGTGAGCGGTAACACAACCGGCAATCTGTCTGCCTCGGCTCGTGCGTGTTTGCTGGCAAGTAGTCGTGTCCTTCCCTATTTACTGGGACTCAGGGTTTGGCATCATGCCAGTTTTGTGTAGAAAGAAGTGACTAAAATGACCTCCCACAATCTTGTCGCTATGTTGATTGTAGAAGAAGAAATGGAAGGGATTGGTGAGGTCACTTGATAAATCTGACGTTTTATTTTTCCATGATCCGTAAAAAGCCTCGAGGTCCACGACTGCAGCCCTTGAAAACATTCCAGATTCATCCGATATTTGAGATTAATACCTCTTGACCAAAGAGCCACATGACTACTGAAAAGACGATTGCATACAAAAGCTACTCTAGTATATAGTAGAAGCAAATGAGGAGCAGTTTAGCAGGTAAAATGCATGCTCTGTAGGGTTTAAAGGGGAAGTCAACCCCCAAAAATGTATTGACAATATGTTCAATGCATCCCCACTAGTCTAAATATGGTATTCTGATTAACTCATTCACACAGAATATTGGGTTCTATTGCTATAAAAACGTGGATCCGACCAAAAGAAATATTAGTTTCTTTTTTTCATCAGGAAAAAAAAGTATATTTCTATCTGTTTCCGTTCTGCAGCAACTATCATTAAAATATAGCTAAGTTTCATCATTATTCACAAAATTGTTTAAAACAGTGGGGGAAATAGTTTTTTTGCAACATGACCCTGGTTGGTCTCTTATACTCTGCAGCCACCTGCTGGCCGTTGTTTAATAACTACCATTGCTTCAACCATTCTCTTCAGTTCAGAGGCTGCATCAAAGCCTTCTGTATGCTCAAGCATACATTTTTTTAGTTAAACAACAAAAAAAAAACATATAGATACGTCTTTGGGAGCATGGTAATATTTACAATAAAACGTATTTATACATTTTTTGGGAGCAAAAGAGTTAATATTGTGTTAGTGAAATATGAGTTAAGCAGCAAAATCCAGCCGTTTTTATCAATAACAGAAGGCGGCCATTTTGCCATTTGCTGTCTACTGGATGACATCACAGTTGCAAATGCAAGTGATTGGTTGTTGCCAGGTCCTTGAGCAACTATGATCTCGTCTTCAGTTAACAGCAAGTGGCAGAATGGCCGTCCCTTGAGTTTTTATTTATTTATATATATTTATTTATTAACAAATGAAGCTTACATGTTGGATAAAAACGGCTGGAGTTTGCTTCATAACTCATATTCCACAATTGTAATATTAATCAGAATGTCATATTTAGAATAGTGAAGTCACATACAACACATATAACATATTATTGTCAAGAAATGTTTCAGTTTGACTTCCCCTTTAAGTCTGGATGGAAATAAATCTAAAATCTTCCACTTCCTTCCTCACCCTGAAGTATGTCATCAATGAAGATCGTTAGCCAAAGCCACGCATGCCCGAGCCCTGACATCACCTCCAGTGACTTTCACAGATGAGCAGATCCTTTGTTTCTCCATTTTTTTTTATTGTTTTTTTTTTTTTTTTACTGTTCCGTCTCAAGTAAAGACATCATGTGCAATTATACAGACATGATCAACACAAAGATAAATGTTCAACGACTATCTGCACGCAAACTGAGCAGCAATGCGACACTATGCTGGGAACCACATGGGAGGGACGTGACCTTTACACATAGCACACTTCTATGAAATGATCGAGTCGTGCCTCAAAGGGATTATACAGATGAACATTGCTCTTCTGGGTGTAGACTTGGCTGTGGTCTAACTTCAGATTGAGTGACAGATGAACTTAACCTGTCTGCCTACCTCTGGATGACCTTCCTTCCAACTTAAGCTGTAATGCATTATTACTGTTAGTAATGCAATTATGGTAATTACCCAAAGGGCAAAATACAACAACAAATGACTAAACACAACAGCAGGTAAAAAAAAACACACACACAAAAACAAAATGACCAAAAAAAAACTAAACACAACCACAAATTTATGTTTTACGTTTTTTTCATTAGCTGTAGCATTTGTTTTTGTTATTTTGTTTGGCAAATGTTTTGTGTTTAGCTTTTTGCTGTTTGTTTTTTAGTACCTGTTTATTTTTTTTGTTTTATTAAGCAATTTGTTTTTAGTGTTTTTTTCATTTGCTGTGTCATTATTTTTTGTGTTTTATTTTTTTCCATTTGGTGTTGTGTTTAGTGTTTTGTTTAGTTATTTATTTTAACATATTTTTTTCCCATTTTCTGCATATTTGGCCTTTTTGTTTTTTCAATTTCAGTTGAATTTTGAGTTTCTTGTTTTGTTTACTGATTTGTTTTTGGTTTTTATGCTGATCTTGTGTTTCACGTTTTCTTATTTTGTTTAGCAATATTTTTTCATTTACTGTTTGTTCTTTTTTTGTTTCATTTATTGAGTTATTTTTGTGTTTTTTCATTTGCTTTTGTTTTTCATTGTTTTGTGTTTTTAAATATGTTTATGTTTTGTTTGTGTTTTTGACATGTTTAGTTTTTGTTGTTTCATTTATTTATTATTATTATTATTTTTATTTTTTATTTTTATTTATTTTATTTATTTATTTATTTATTTATTTTATTTTATTTTATTTTTTTTGCTATTGCGTTCAGTCATTTGTTGAGTTTTTTTCCCCCTTCAGTGCCACCATACATTTCTGATAGCTGGACATTTTAACGTTTTTTTGACTTATAAAAAGCTTCCTGTTGGGATTTGAAAGTCGGTTACATTTCCATTCGGGTAGTCAGAATGTGTGGCCCCGCCTCCAGGATGGTTGAATTACAATGACATTGGTTGGCTTGACTGTTGACTGCGATAAAAAAATAAAATAAAATAAAAAAAGCTTCATTTTACAATGTAAGTTGCCCAACGTTGCATAAGCAAACAAACAGGACAATATAGAATCAATTTCTAGCCAAAACTCTTAATGGAAAAAGAGACATTGTTGACCCAACAGAAAGTCGTGCAGAATGCCCTTGTTTCGAAAATGCAGCAGAGCAGATAGCAAGAGCGAGGGGACCGTCCCCTTTCGCTAAAGAGCGTGCACTGCCCTTTGAGTGAGGGGTTCAAAAGAGAAGGAAGTGCTGACCACATCGACCACAGGCCTTTAACTCACGACGCCAGCACTTTCCTTCACACCTGACCTTCATATTAGGTCAGCTGTCAACGGATGTCTGCAGCTCTTTTCGATGAGAGAGAAAAAAGACAAAAGAAGATAAGAAAAGAGTTATAGTATTAGTATAGCTTGCAGTGGGAAAAGAAAATCAATCCAAATGTATAGTGTCATCATATTATTTATATTGCGATATTGGCATAAATACTGAATTTTCCCTTTGGGATGAAAATTTGCCGAATGCTTAAAATGAAAATATTTTCTATAATTATTCTATTTTCACAGTCATTGCAGCCTTAACCAGTTGTGAGTGATTTGAGTGGAAATCAATCATGTTTTGATTGTCGATTGAACATTATGTTCACTACTGTTGTGTTAGTTTGCAATGGTCTAGAACCGCTACGCTGTCACACTTAAATTATGCTGAAGTCGAACACAACACGCTATACTTTGACACAACCGACTCAACGCTAGCCTAGCCCTCGTTTCACGTCTACTCATGCGCTTTCGTCACCCCATTTTACACCAAGTCGCAACGGATACTCTAGCCTAGCGCATTCTTCCGTGACACTTTTTTTTTAGCCAAACGCGCAAGCCGGCACTCTTATTCTTCAGTCTCGGCGTGAAGTTTGCAGTGTGGGCAGAGGGTGATGAATACAACGGAGAGCGGCGAGGGGGAGTTGGGGGACGGAGGAGAGCGCGTGGGTGAGCGCAGGACTGGAGATAAGGGGAGAGTGGAGGGTTAAGTTGGTGCCTACACAGCCAGGCAGGCAGTCAGGCCTGTATCCTTGCAGCCTCTCTCTCTCTCTCCTCTCCCACGCCCGGGCCCCTCTAACCTGGCCTAGCTCCTGATTAAAGTCTGCCTCTGTCACAGCACCTTCCCACTCCCCGAAGATGTGCACGTCTGTGGAGTGAAGTGCTTTTCAAACGGGCTCACCGCACAAGCCTTCAGATGGGATTTTTGGGGGCCTTTCATCTCCTGTGCAGCTTCTGCTCAGCTCTGTTTGACTCGCTCGCTCCCTCATGGTTTTTTTTTTTTATTCACACCACTGCGGATTCGGCAGGGCTTGCAGTTATCTAATATCTTTCTGGCTCACTTGTTATTATAGTATAGTATTTAGTCAAAATACTACTCATTGTCTGGTAAGCGTGGGATGTTTTGTATTGAAATGTTTGGAGCGCTGAATCCCAAACTAGAGATTAAAAACCGAGTGGCTGTGTATAATTGTTACACATTTACAATGTGTTTCTCCTAAACAGTTGAATAGGTTGGGTTTGTTTAACGGAAAAAGAAACATTTTCATACTAATAATAATTTGGGACGTTCCGTTACCCCTTTTTTCAGATCGATTCACTCATTGAACACACACCGATACCGAGTACCGATACCTGTAATACTTTTGACATATAAAATTCCAAGGACAAAAAATTTTGAACAAAGACCTTTCTGACGCAGATGATGATTCACTGATGTGTCAAACTGCCGCAGTATAGCACCAACTACTGCTCAGGAGTTACTTCGTGCCAGATTTATTTTGTATTTTTTTGCCTTAAGTATCGGTGACTATTATTGGCAGTCTCTAAGAGTACCCAATACCTTAAAGTAAGGTCCGTATTGGCCTTGTACCTGGTATCAGTACCTTCCCTGCTGTTACTACTATTAAAACTATTGCTGTTACTTACTTTATACTACTACTGCTCGTATTACTACTGCTACTATTACTTCTACAGCAACTATTACTACTGCTACTATTACTACTGCTACTATTACTACTACTATTACTACTACTACTACTACTACTACTACTACTATTACTACTACTACTACTACTGCTGCTGCTACAACTACTATTACTACTGCTACTTTTACTGCTACTATTACTTCTACGGCAACTATTACTACTGCTACTATTACTACTGCTACTATTACTACTACTACTACTACTACTACTACTACTACTATTACTTACTTTATACTACTACTGCTCGTATTACTACTGCTACTATTACTTCTACAGCAACTATTACTACTGCTACTATTACTACTACTACTACTATTACTACTACTACTACTACTACTATTACAACTACTATTACTACTGCTGCTGCTACAACTACTATTACTACTACTACTACTACTACTACTACTACTGCTGCTACTTTTACTACTACTATTACTACTACTACTACTACTACTACTACTGCTACTTTTACTACTACTATTACTACTACTACTACTACTACTGCTGCTGCTACAACTACTATTACTACTGCTACTTTTACTACTACTACTACTACTGCTACTACCACTGCCACTGCTACTTCTACTACTATTACTACTACTACCACTACTGCTGCTGCTGCCGCTTCTACTACTATAACTACTGCTACTTCTACTACTACTATTACTACTACTGCTACTGCTACTTATACTACTACTATTACTACTACTACCTGTACTACTGCTGCTGCTACTACTACTATAACTACTACTATTATTACTACTGCCACTACTACTACTGCTGCTGCTACAACTACTGTAGTGACCCGTTTTCCAACCAAAACGGGTCACAATGTTTACCTTTGGGTTGTTCTTCTGGCGCGTGGTTCAATGGCGAAGACTCACTCCAGTTTCGACTTCACAATGCTGATTTATTTTCCTTACAGTTCGTTTCAATTTTGTTCGCACTTGGGCAGAGAAGGTGAGTCCATAATGACCAGACACAACACGATCACCCCGACCACGCCACCGACCACGGCCTAAAACTCATTTTCTTCTCCCACTGGTTACACCTGAGACTCATCATCCCACTGATTAAGTAGTCTCAAATGGACACCACTGCTCCCCCAAGTGGTGGGAGGTTTGGCAAATAAACAAGTTAACAGAAATGGCTCTTACGACGACTACTACTACTAATACTACTAATGATGATGATGATAATAATGATCTGTAGTTGTTTAATTAAGCCTTTAAACAAAATAATACCATACCCTTGTGCTTCTTTAACAAAATATGCAATTATTTAATAACTTTTTTTTTTTTAAATCTAGCTATGAAGTGCTCTGCCCACTCTTGTTTTTTTGTTGTTGTTTTGTTTTTTTACAACGTAAGGCCAGTTCTCAGCTATTTGCTGAAAAACTCAACTATTTGCCTAATGTTGTGCCGTTTTTGTAGCCCCCATGATGTCTCATGATGGCACCAAAGCCCTGTCTAATAGGAAAGTAGTATTTGTTATCGAACAAATTGATGAAAAGATACAAACTGAGAGACTAACATCTTTGGGAGGAGGCAAATTTAGCCTTTAAATGATTCACTTTTGTCCAGATTTGTGCACACCGTGTATCAAAGTGAGTCACTGCAGATGGCTGCATATTGCGGACATGAAAACACTACAGGTTGCTGTGTAAAAAGAATTTAAAAAATATATATCGAAAGCCAAGGGCAGTGACAAAGCATCACTGCATGACAAGCTGAGAGGAGACCGGGCCGCCTGACAAGAAAACACAATAGGTGGATAAACACCTTCATGGAAATGAGTCAGATATTCTGATCCACGGGGCTGGATGAGCAGATTAATGGTATTGATGAATCCTAATTAGCGTCACGCCTTATCAAACGATAAATGCGGGCTGTTGTTAAGCAGGCAATGTGTGCGCCTAAATAGAGCCAGAGGCTGGATAATACAGTAATAGCCTGTGAGTCACACAGGCAATAAGAAGGAGGCCGAAGAAGTCAGAGTGCAACAAACTGAGAATGACAAGAAGTACTAAAAGAACAGAAATCGCTCCACTGCGGCCCGCCTGCATGCACGGATCCCCCCTCAATGTTTTCACACCTCCAATTTGAAACAGCGTTGGGATTAGTTGGCGGGATTGTTGGTGTGCATTGTGCGCTGACAGGATAGGCAGTCAAATCCCTTTTTCAGCCACCACTACTTATCCTTGTCCCCGTGTTGTCGCTTTCAGGCAGCGGCGCCTCGCTCTACATGCATGTAATCTAGCAGACAAGGAAGAATGAAAGGAGGACTCGGTGTGGATGAAAGCAGGAGAAATGGGATGACAGCGAGAAGAATGAGCAAAGGTGAGAGGCAGGAGGTGGTTGAGGGGGGGAATCAAGAGTTTTAAAATGAGCTGAACTTGGTTACAAAGTAGCTTCTCGCTAAAAGTGGGGTTTATGTTTGGCATCGGCGTGTGAATTATTCATCCTCAACTTTAAGCCTGAATTATTGATATCTTGAGAAAAGCAACACAATGGCGCACAGGAGGCATGATGCAAGATGGAGAAAAGAATAGTGATTTCATCATTATGTGCTGTTTTATCGCTAACTGAGATATCCAACAACTGGAAATTGTGACATTTAATCAGACAAAAAATAAGTTGGTGAATGCATTACAAAGTGGGTGCGGTAATTTATTTTTATTTATTTTTTTAAAGCTATTGTTTAGTGCAGTGGTTCACATAGTTGATTTTAGTACAGCTGGTTTGGGGGTTAATCTTCAAGATTCCAATTCATAATACCACTGTCACTGACTGGTAATCATTCCAAAGTGTAATTGGTGGGTGGGTGGAATTTGTCCTGAAAAAGTGATTGGCAGTGTAGTAATTCACATAGTTGGATTTTATGTAGTTGGTATTAGTTCCTTTTATTCCTTTTCCTATCAATGAGATGTTTCACAATCCAGTGACTGACAACCAGTCCAAAATGTAGTGTGTGGGCATAGTTTGTTATCAAAGAGCCTTTGGCAATGTAGTGGTTCACATATCTGACGTTTGTGCAGCCAAATAGTTTTTAGTGAAAAAACATATCAGGAGTATAGTAGTTCACTTGTCTGCGTAGTCACATTTATGAAGAAAGAAAAAACAAAAGGTGAGAGTGTAGTGATTCACATAGCTAACTTAAGTGCAGCTGTCTTGGGATCATTTCATACTCAGTAAGCTGTTCACAATCACCCTGTGATTGACTGCCCACCAGTCCAGGCTGTTGTCCATGTGTGGGTGACATTTTTAAGTAAATCAGATAGTGTAGTGGTTCACATAGCTGACTTTTGTGCAGCAAAGTAGTTTTTAGTGAAAAAAAAAAGATATTAGGAGAATAGTGGTTCACTTGTCTGTACGGTCATTTTTATGAAACAAAAGAAAGGTAAGAGTGTAGTGATTGACATAGCTTACTTTAGTGCAGCTGTCTTGGGATCATTTCATACTCAGTAAGCTGTTCACAATCACCAGTCCAGGCTGTTGTCCATGTGTGGGTGACATTTTTAAGTAAACAAGCTAGTGTAGTGGTTCACATAGCTGACGTTTACACAACTGGAATGTGATAAATCCCCACTCCGTGGGCTATTCACAATGACCTTGTGATTGAAATTTTCGAACGAATGAAGATTTTTTTCGTATAGTGGTTCACACTGTTGATGAGCAAAATAGTGCAGTGGTGCCAATTTCATGTATGCTATGTGAGCATTTTGCTTAAAACCCCACACTGTAATGTAATATTAATGCTGCTCTGACGACTTAACACAACAAAACGTCCCATATTATTATTTTCATTGTCGTTGTCTCTCTGCGGTCCATATGTCCTCTTTATATAATTTAGCAGCTCCTCTCTTTGCCGATTGTAGCGTATGTCCGCAGCCCACACGCGCGCACACAAACAAGTACATTTCTGTGCTCCCTTTTTTTTTCTTTCGGATATACCCTTTAATTGCATCCCTTCTTCGGCGTGAAAGTGCTGCACTCCAGTTTGGACACAATCGGCGCTATATGGCATTGAGACCGAGCAACCCGGCATAAAAGGGTATTTCTGTTGGCTGAATAGACGGATTGATGGAAGGATGGATGATGTTTAGCCTGCGATTCTCTTTGCAGAATGGAATAAAGAGACCTCCGGTACACCCCGCCATCCCCTCCCCTCCTCTCTCTTTCCTCATCTCCTCTCCCTTTTGTTTACTTTGTTATCCCCTTGCTGCAGCAGCCACTGTGACGCTTATGTACATCTTTCTGTGGGTGTAACTGTGTTTCAGTGTGTGTGTGTGTGTGTGTGTGTGTGTGTGTGTGTGTGTATGGCTGACGGAGGCACAGGGCCCAGACACTTGGAATCATTTAGTGAGAATCTCGAGTGTGGGAGGAGAGGAATTTGTGCCCAGATAAAAGAAAGAAAAAGTGAAAGAAAAGCAGAGCAAGGGGATGGGGGGGGGGGGGGGGTAGATCGACATAGACTCAGAGAGAGAGAGAGACAGGTGAGCTTGATAGATGAACAGAGGAAAAGAAGGTTAGAACGATAGAAATAAAGTAAAGTGGCCCACTCTTTCCTACTGTTCTCCATTAGGCAGATTTTTGTTGTTGTTTAAATGGCTCCTGTAGGTCTTGCTTGGGGGGGTACGGGTGGGGGTGGGGGGCATCTATTCCTATCACAACGCTGCCTACTCACACCTCATAGTGACAGGCAGCGTGGAAGGCAGAATAGATGATTTAAGGAGGAAAAGAGGGGAGTTGCTTTTATTATTGCTACAAAACGGCCTCAGTTAAATTACAAATTGCACTTCCTTCACAAATATTCAAACAATAATACTCAGTTTGTTTATAGTTTAGTGAGACTGCAGTGGACTGATAAGAAAAACGAAGGCATTCTTCAGAAATGTAATGCGGAAAACCGGGCCAGGTTCCAACCCCCACCCCACACCTCCAAATAAAGTAATGAATTCAGGTTGATTATACTTACTGTATATAATACAGTGAGTCATTGCAGAACCCACATAACAGACAAATATGCCTCCTAGGGGTTATAAGCAGCATAGCAGCAATCTGACGCTGGATGCTTACCGAATATTCAAGTACGTATGTTTTAGTAATTATTGCGGTTGATAAAAATAATAGCTAACTTTTCCCCTATTTTTATATCATTTTTGCTGTCGGCATGAACGATCACAAAAAGTAGCATATACATTTCTCTTAGGAATAGCAAATGATTATTAAAATTATTAGTGTCATTCTTTCGTACTATGTCAAGTAAAAAATTAAAAAAACAATTTTTAAAAAACGGTCAGACGAATTCACATCTAGGTGAGACCGGAGCTAGGTGTATCACTTTTTATACTTTTATATATTTCTTGGAATCAATACATTATATATAAAGAAAATGTATACCAGATGAAAGAACAAAGTCTTAGGTATATTTTTTGTATTGATGTCATTTTCATACCTTGCGTCAGTGCAGAGTTAAAAGCCATCAAATAGAGGGAGTGAACATGTGACATGTTGCCCCACCAATGGGTAAGTTGTCACACTATATGGGGTAAGATGTCACACTGCATTTTCTAACTAATAAAACAAGGACAAAATTATCCTTATTCTCCAGGTTTTTTTGTTTTGTTTTTACAGCCAGAGAAATTGTTTATCATTGATCTTGAAAATTGACCATAGTTATTGAGGTTGGCAGAGCTCTCAGCCTCAAATGCCTGTTTTGCTAACCTTAAACAGAACATTTTAGATGAAATTGATTAAAAAAAAGAATAAAACATTTCGGTTAATGGATGGATGGTTCATCATGAAACTTAAACCAGTCCTGACATGTGGACATACTGTAGTTCCAACAACTGGGAAATATTTTTTTAAACAATGAAACAAAACCTGGCAAACAAAATTCCTCACTCTTCTATTCTTTTCTTTTTGTGAAGCGCTTGTCCTTAATATTAAAAGCTGCAAGCCCACTTTGGGGTAAGAGATGGGGTACACCTTGGACTACTCATCAGTCAATTCTCTTCCATTGTTTTCTATTTTTTTTCTCCTGATGCATAACAGCAGCAACATTTTCCCAATAATGCTCACAAAGAAGCCTCTTCTGTGTGCAAATTTCGCCTCCCACATTCCCTCCTCTGGCTTCCGGTCTTGCTTCCCAGTCCTGTGCCAAGGCCAGCAACCTCGTATGCACAGTACGAGCATCCTTCGCTGCTGTGTGTGTTCCTAAATTCGTATATCTGTGGGTGTGTGTTTGGGTGGATGCGAAGCACGGTCGGAGACTTCCCGTGGACGACTGGCATCCTCCAGGGGAGTAGATGCCAAAATGCACCTCTGACGGTAAACAGGAGTTCAGTCAACGCCGCATTATCAAGGTGGATACATTACACACCCACACACAATAGGTGAAAATATGAGACTAAATATATATTTAAAAAACGTTTTTTCTAAATTGTTTTACCCACCCACACACTTCTAGTTATTAAAAGACACTTTTTAAACACACTGAAAATCAAATTTGGTGTGACGCGTGAGTGTCTTGGTGTGAGTAGTGGCCAGCAGCAGCTCCTGTGTGAGTGTGCTTCGTGTTTTATGACATTCAGTAAATAGCTAAAAGAGCTTATGTGACTGTGGCTCTCCTTTACCACACGAAAGGGCATTACAGGAAGTATAATGTAAAAAGCAGTCAAATCATTCGCTACAGTATAAACTGCTCATATAGGCGTGATTTCTACATTTCACAAAAAAATATGCAATAGCCACATTATAGCGGTTCATTGTATATACCCGCGCTGTATGGCAGTATTTTAAATAATCTTATATTTTATTTCATTTTATGGAATTTTACAAGCCTCAAACCCCCAACAAATGTCAATACTATTCACATATTTTAAAATTAATTAATTAATTAATTTAGTAGACGTGCTTGGGTATTAATTTTTGTGGACACATGATCAATAAACCCATTTACAAAGGAAGTGAAGGGAAGCTAGCGTGGCTATAAAAAGTCTACACACCCCTGTTCAAATAGGCTAGTGTGCACTGTGGGTCGGAAAGGGGCATATTTCTCACAAGAATTTAAATAAATACCTCCAAACCGATATATGACAGAAAAATGTCCCGTGGGGTTGACTGAAGTCTTTATTCGAATCCCGTGCAGCGTTTCGCTAACCTCTAATCATCAATCTGGTAAAGAGTGTGATGAGGAAAGTGTCTACCCCTGCAAACCTGCAATTGGCCTGCTGACCCAGCTGATGAGCTCCGCATTACACGCCGGGAACAGCAGCAAATCAGCTGGCTTTGTCCGCTATCGACAAGGAGCGATCCCTAGCAAGCTCCCTTTTTGCCCGCAGGTCAAGATGATCGCCAATCAATCGCAAGTATGCAGCCGTTCTCCTGCCTTTCGGGGAATTATGCACATGGGCGACAAATGAAAAAAAATCTAATGCCGAATCCCAGTTTAATGATAGACGGGAGGAGCTATTGACCGGGTGGGGTCACAGAATGAACTGGATCCAGCTGACCCGCGTGGCTGCTGGCAACTAAGCGGGCACATTCAATCTCACTTGACCCGCTCTGCTTTGACCCTTCACCCGTGGCGATGCTGCCCCCGTGTGAACTCTCACCTCCGAGGATCAATAGCTCTTGACCATCGCCTCTGGGATCTCGGGACCGGAGAGTTGAAGGTGAGGCAGGAATGTGGGGTGCCTGCTGGCGCTAGGACAGGGTCAGGTCCACTGCCTAATGACCATGTTGGGGATTTGTTTTGAAATGTGTGATTAGGGCCGATGGGTCATTAAATCTAAATTTTGTTGGAGTAGTGATACCATTTTATATTGTCGTGCTTTAACTGCCGATGCAATGGCAGAGCGTGGGTAGGCAGCAGCATCACATGACAAATGTTCTTCTTTTATGAACTTTCCTTGCCTCCACTAATGAGTAAGTTATAATCACAGCTGATGGTTGTCTTGGTGATCCAATGTGTTGTTTTGATTGCTTTGACCTCTAGTTCTGACACAGACTGTGTTTTACACTCTAAAAAATAACCCAACCATGGGTCAAAAAATGGACCGATCCTCTACTTGGGTCAATTTGACCCAATTTTGAGTCAATAAATGGGTCTTTTAGTGTAAAACAACTCATAAATATTGGTCAGATCCTTTACTTGGTCAAAAAATTGGTTCATTTTGTAAAAAAAAAAAAAAAAACGTTAGGTCAAATTGACCCATAAATTGGGTCGGTCCATTTTTGATCCATAATTGGGTTTCTTTTGACCCAACTGTTTTTAGAGTGTAGTATTGTCTATGCAGTTAGCCGTGAGTACCTGACAACAAGAAGAACTAAAGAACCTGTCTGACAATAACAAATGTTACTCAGCTGCGTTGCATTCACTGACATAATTTGTAGTGTGAGAAGTTGAAGTTGTCTTTTGCATTGCTTTGCAGCAAAAAAAAATGTGGGTTGTTTCCCAAACCCACTCACTGAGTAGCTGTGGATTTTAAGCAGTTTGGGTTAGTTTCACCCAAGGTTGGGTTCATTATTGTGACCCTGCAATTGGGTTGAAGACTGGATTTTAGCAGGATGAAGAACTGAAGTTGGTTGCCAATTTGGACACTTGTGATGTGAAGTTGCAGTCAATTTAATGTAGCAGCTATCCTGATAACCTGCCAACACATTTCTCGGCAGCTTCAACTCATCAGTATGGGTAAGCGCGTTACAATGCTGCCATGCAGGGCGCTGCCGGATCCACTGGGAGCAAATAGGGGTTCAATGTCTAGCTCAGCGACACTTTGACATGATCACCAGGGGTGAGGATCGAATCTACAACCTCACAAATGGGAGATGACCACTCTACCACTGAGCCCATGCCACCCCAAATCTTCAACCCAATGCACTGGGTAGAAATACTTATTACTTATTTCATCCAGTTTGTGTTACTTTTAAGCCAGCAGTTTTAAGACTAAAGAGGACTTTACAAATATAATAAAATACATTGAAACGTCAAATCTACACATGCTCCTTCATTGCCTCAAATCTGGATTCGTCATCCCTGAATGTTTCTTGCCCAGTACAAGAACACAAACCTCATATAATGCTTGTTCTCATTTTCCATTCTTTTCATACCTCATGTCGCTGCTTCCGCAGACATCTCACAAGAGTTGAGGCATGACTCAGACTTGTGGCTAGCGGCTGTGACTCAGAGAGGAAGGAAGGGAGGCAGGGAGGGAGGGAGGGAGAGAAGGAGTCCAGGGAGGGAGCTGAGGGAAGCGAAGGGTGCCCGAGATGAGATGTCCTCCCACCCCTAACCCCCCTTTCACCCTGCTCCGAGCCTGGCTAGTAGAGATGAGCAGCTGGCCATGAATACATGAGTGGCAGCCCGCCTCAACACTGCTGCTGCCGCCGCTGCTGAAAATAGCCAAGCAGAAAGCTTTCCGCGGCATCTGCTCGCTATCTGGGATGGAAAGCAGCAGCAGGATCAGGGATGAGAGCCGTCCAAGCTGCGGGTTTGCCGTGCACGGGCACTGATGTTGGGAGAAGGAGAGAGCGGTGAGCAAAAAGTGTCAATATCAGACAAAAGCCTTCACTCCCTGGGCGACAGCCGCATTGATCAGTGTGTCATCGAGGCATGGATTTATTTTATCCATATGCGCAGCCCAGAAACAAAGTGGGGCCCCCCTGACTTCCAAAAGCATTGGCAGGAATCACAATATCGCTGACAGTTTGCGCACCTTCCCTGCATCTGCTCCTCCTCCTCCTCCTCGATGGGCTCCTCAGCGCTCAGGCAAAGAAAGACGAACTCATTTCCATACAAATGGAGTGAGAGCCTGCAGCCCAGAGACCCAACGGAATTGCAAATATTTCATCTTTGCCTGGAAGCCGTGCGCTATTACTCCGCGGCTATTATCCCTTCTCTTTCATTCTTTCTCCTCTCCTTTTTTCTCCTCTCTCCGCCTCACCTCCACTGTGCCTCCGTGCTTGCGTTAACCCCATCCGTCAGTCGGTCTTCAAAAATCCTCCCGCCCACTGTTTTTACAGGATAACGTTCCCATCCCCTCTCCTTCCATCTGCTCGTTTTATCTGTACATTCAAAAATAACCCCCACTAGAAGGCCAGGCCCGCTTTAAGCTTCTAATCCGGTCGCCGTGCGTGATGATCTTGGCTTCAAAGCGCCTCTGGAGAGCCGCCGACGTCCGCCTGTGTGGACGGACGCCTGCGTGGCATCCTTCCCAGCATCTGCCCGGGCAGCGCCTGTACGTTCTTATGGGGCAGAACAGCTTGCCTGGCCTCGAACCCGGGCTGGCGGCCAGCTGTTGATTCAGTCAGGGACCGTCGAGGATCTAACACTTTTACACCACGCCTTTCAGAACTCATCAAATGTCAGGAAAGTACACACAGGGCAAGGACGGGCATTTGAGGAGACATTTACTTGATCAATAATGTGGAAATTTAAGACTCATCATTTTTCTTTTTTCTTTTTCAAAGCTCAGTATTCGGCAGTCTTGCCGAGTCAACATGTCATCATCAGCGTGCGTGTGAGTTTGTGCTCATTAGTTCACCTGAAACCTGTTATAAATCCAAGACTCTTCACCTTAACCGAATACTTCAGAGACCCGCAGAGGCTGTTGTCAGGAGACCAGAGGAAGGATCAAAGTAAAGAAAGATGAAACAAAGTGAAATCCAGCACCTACCAGACACCACCTACTACCCACAGAGTTACTAAACCAGAATCTTTCACCAACCCCAGAAACATCTAAATTCCAACAAATTAGGGAGATCTCAAGAGTCCAGAGAAAAGACTAAAGAAAGGAAGGAAGGATAGATGAAGCAGAGTGAGATCCACAAACACCAGCCTCCACCGATTCCGCGACCAGTGGGAGAAGCAAATTCTGTTTGAATTTCAGTAGATGCTGGTGTGGTGGAGCTGGCATGTATGAGAACCTCCACAAAAGACGGGAGCCGTCGACCCCGGCCCAACGCCAGGGCACAACCTCTCGGGCCCCGGGAGAGCGAACTCCGGAGCCCGTTGTGCCCCCCATTCAGCTTTTTTTCTTTTATATAGAACTTGAGCTGGAGCCTATCATTGCTAATGTTGGCGTACACCCTGGATTGGTCGCCAGCCAATTGCAAGCCACATATAGACTACCAATCATTTACACTTATTTGTAGGGATAGGCGGTTACCAATGCCAGCCAATACCCGGCCTTATTTCAAGGTATCGGTCCTCGTGCCGTCCTCTTGTGGCTGTTTTACGATCAGGAACTAGAAATTAGTAATTAGAATAGAAATTTTTCATTAATTTTCTGTAATTGTGACACGGCATCTTGTGGACAATTTACGATCGGGTATTAAAGGCATTAAGGGTGCACCTGTCACAATTTTCTGGCCGATCATCGATACCTGATCTTTAAAAAGTACTAGTGTTGTCTGTGCTCGGTATCGGTAATGGTGACTATTTAAAGTATTTGTACTGAAAAAAAACATCCCTAATTGAAACCTTCAAAACCTACGCAAGCACAGTGAGAACATATCATCAATCAAGCCTTCTGTCTCGTATTGGTTGTTTTTCCTCAGGTGCGGTGGGTTCTTGGAAATCACTTTAGTTACCAGATGTGGTCGCAGATGACTGATTTTTTTTCCCACTGTTTATCATGTAGCTTCTACTGTCAGGTCAAGATTTACCAAATATGACATTTTGGGGGGGGGGGGAAATTGCAAACTCCCTCCGAAACATAATTTCGTACTTAGTTGTTTTGAAATTACTTTGAAGTCAACCACAGAATACATCATGTGGGACAACATTCGTGAACACAATCCAGTCATATGTGAAAATAATCCAGTGATTTGCACGTACGATCGATCTTGAGTTCTCATCTGATTTCCTACGAAATTCTCATGAGATCACGTTACCAAATTTCATTGGACTCCCTGCTGGCTCTACATGTTATTCCCAAGAGGAGACCAAGCCTCCCCCCACCCCCGTCCCTCCCGCGGTACATAAGGGAGTCCTTCACATAGCGGATTGTACAAAGAGGAGCAGAGGGAGGACAAGGCAGGCCCCAGATGGACAGTGTGTAATGTTGTTAGCTATAGTTAGCCAATTTAGTCACACTGCCAGCAGCTCCCATTACATGATCTAATTCTCCCCTCTCTAGCACTCTTCCCATCCAATTTGCTAGGACTCCTACACAGGCCAGAGAGGATGGGGTGATGGAGGTGAAAGACAGATGGACAGATGTGTGGATGTTGTGGAGGAGGTTTTATACCAAGGCCACGGCTCAGGAACTTCTCCAACAAAAAGAAAAAGCATCAAACTTGAATGAAGACATTAATAATGCACGGTCAGATTTCTTTGGGAAAACATTTTTTTTTTCTTCCCCAGTAAAGCACACGTCAAATAAATCAATGCACTCACTATTCCACTTCTTGTCCTGTAATAATCCATCAGTACATCCGTGCTTGTATGAGTTTTCTCTGGGTACTCCGGTCCGGCTTCCTCCGACATTCTAAAAACACGCATGGTTTATTGAAGACGGCAAATTGTCCATACTGAGAATGGGAGTGTGAATAGTTGTTTTTCGATATGTGCTCTGCAGGCTGACGACCATTTGGTTCAGCCGCCACCCTATTGAGGACATGCGCTATTGAAAATGGATGGATGGATGGAATGTCATGCACTACTATGAGTCAAATATTCTATTTTCTTAGACAAAAGCTAGCTAGCTTGAAATGTTACTGTAGGAGGTGAATTGGCAGAAGAAAGAAAATAAAACAGATAAGGTCATCTAAAAGTGAAAAAAAAAAGGTGCATCTTTATTTTAGCTAGCTAAAATTAGGTCAAAATTGTGGATTAGGTGGAATAGCGCAATTTTGGTGGATTTTTTTTCAAGGCGCCAGCAGATAGATTCGGCGCTCTGTGGTCGTGTGTGGCGCATGTCATGGTCTTTCATTTATAAACATGACGATAGTGTGGGACAATCCTTCTGAATCAATGTAGAAATTGATTGAACAAATTATAATCATTATCATTGTTAAAATGTTTTTTTGTTTGTTTGTTTTCTCAGGAAAGCTCAGTATTGTTCATTCGATTTGACATCGTCATTGCTCTCCTTTTTTAAAAAATTTTATTAAAAAAAAAATAATAAAAATAAATAAATAAATTTTTTTTTTTTTTTATACATACATATATATATATATATATAATTTTTTTTTGTATGTGGGTGAGTATGTGTGTGTGCGTGCGTGCGAGCCTGTGTATTCATCAGTTCACCTAAAGCCTATTAAAAAAAATCTATAAAATCCATACTAATAATATAATATAATAATAAATTGCCAAATGCAGAAACATCAATGTAAGTTATCACGATGTGGTGGCTCTCGCTAACAGACAGAATTAAATAACCATAATTAGGTTTAAAAATTCTATATACATAGACCATGTTTCTATAAATTTTGATATTTGGTTTTTATTTGAGGCAGATATTTTTTCCATTAAAATGTGATTTATGAGGAGGTTAGACCATTGGTCGATATTCAGTTTGTTTATTTTTCCAGTTAACAAGAATTGTTTTTTAAAATGTTTTAATAGCACCCTCCTGATAGCGCAGCACATCTATGGGTGATGTTTCACACAGGGACGCACAATCAGGGGTAGAAGGGGTGCAGTTCCTTATAAACATAACTTGTGTAAATGTAAACAGAGTGGCTCTCTCTGCGCTGAATTTAAAGGGAATGAGGGGAGCCGCTTCGATTGGCCAGGAGTCGGCTGCATTCCCTTCCACAATGGTGCAAATATCAGCGTTTACCTGCGCTAGTGTTTTTTTTATTTATTTTTTTTAAATGGAAAAAATGGCAGATCATTTAATTGTTCCGCCTGTCACTATGAATCACTGACATAGCCAAAGGAACAAAGATGTACATTCTGAAGTAAATAGTCATTTCCGGACCAATTGAGTGCAATTAGATCATTTCCCGCAGCACCTGATGATCCCTCACGGGCACAGTGTTTGAGAATCACTCGTTTATATAGCGAATGAGCATATGTGGCTCGTATGGCGGCCTCTTTGTTTGGCAACCCGTGTGTGGGAGCTGCTGTTGTAGCAGGCTGGACGTCAGCTTCGTGCCCGGAAGCCTGTGCTGTTACTCAGTCAAATCTCCCCGGAGGAAGGAGAGATCGCTGCAGCCTCGCCACCTCCAGACTGGGTCAGAGGCGAAGAGACAGTACGGGGAGGGAGGTGCGAATCTCAGCGGGGCTGTAAACGAGTGGGAGGGGTGGTTGTGAGAAGCGCACACACCCATTTGGGCATGCACGCACATGACCAACAAAAAGATTCCTGGAAGACAAACAGGCTGCTGTTTCTTTTTGTGTCACGTTTTGTGCGAATGTTGAGTCAAACCACATCCAGCCAGAGGTAATTATCACCTCTGTATGGAACTGTCTACACAGGCGGAAGCATTCATGTGTGCATGCTTGTGTTATCACGTCAAGTCAAAACAACAATCTTGGTCTAATTGTGGAAAAAGTGTCACATCCAGATGATTGGAAATGCTGTCACTTGCATGCCAGGCCAGTAGATGGCGACGTCATGAGGCTGAGCATTCTTCTTCTATTTTCACATCATGCCATCGCTCAGATCGAAAATAACAGATGCAAACTGAGTTAGCTTCATTTCATTCATGCACACTAGCAAGATTGCCATCATTTTGTCGCGACACGAAGTCCTTTGAGAGACGACAAGCAAACGCACACCAACTTCCTGTGATTGTCAAGCACAAACGACCGGGACTCGCATGTTTGTGTGTGGGTGGCACATCTGGCATGCTGGAAGCTAATAACCTGTGTGTGTGTGTGCATGTCTGGAAAACATGAATATGAGTGTGGAACGACATTTTTGGGGGATCAACAAGCAAAGAAAGCAAATGTGTGCACAGACCCAGACTTCAGCCTTTTTTGGGGGGCATTATATTAACTCTTTGACTGCCAGACGTTTTCAAAAACGGGTTGTCGCCAGTGCCAGCCGATTTAAGCATTTTGAGTGATCTTTCAAGGTCCACAGAAAATGTTGTGTTTGGACTATGGAAACACACATCCGACCAAATGAAAGATTGGACTCTCATCTTTCATCAGAAAAAAAAAGTTTGTTTCTACCTTATTCCGTTCTTCAGTAATCAACAATAGAAAATGGTTACTTTCACCGAAATTCTCTGTTTTGAAACAAAAAACGGAGAAAAAGAGCTTTTTGTGAAACGATGTTATTTCATGCACTCTAGTGAATTGTACACTTCTTTTTGTCCATGAATGATGCCACAAACACCTAAATAGTGCTTTACTTCTGTAAAACGCTTTCACCAACAATGAAAAAGTGTTTTTTGATTGCAAAATACGTTTATTTCCATTCAACAGTGTAACAATTTGTCAAAACAATTTCGCAAACTATTTACAAATGTGTGCAACTGTGGTACTACTTACAATTATGTGGATGTTTCAAATACAGTTTTTCCTTTTGTAACGCTCTCCTGCGTGCAAGGAGACGCCAGGACTCGCACAACAGTTTACTTTCACTTTCACATTGGTCCGTTTTGCGTGCAAACGTTACACTTTCTTGACGGCCTTTTTTTCCGGGGAATAAAAAGCAAGTAGCAGACTGTACACACTTCCTCCGATGAATATGCATTGGACTCGGGGCACTCTCCGTCGTCCGATCGAACGTCCGCCTGTGCGTGCTCGGTTGCGCTCCGCGTTACGACACCGTCATAGCCGCCGCGTCAGCGGTTCCAATTTCGCCGTCAAGCTCGGATTCACCTTCATCATCATCGTCATCAATGTACTCTTTTAGCGTTGGTCGATGCCTTTTGTCTTGTAAGTGTAGAGCTGCTTGCAAACGCTCGCCATTGCCCGTTCCCTCCTCCATCTAGCTCCATCTAACGTCTTCTACTGCCGCGTCAATGCTTTCCAACCACGGAGTCACCATCATCTTCATCATCGATGATGATCATCGTCATCAACAATGTGCTCTTTTAGCGATGCTTTTGGTCTTTGAAAAAAACGGCTCTGGCGTTAGCTCCTCGCGACCGGCCGCCATTTTTCCTTTGTTTTCCATTCTGATCTCCTGCTCAACGCTCTAGCTCCGCCTCTACTGACGCCCACCCGATCTTGTCAAAAGAGAGTCATCGCTGCCCTCTAGGGGCCAAAAATAGTCATTAGGCTCACGAGACCTGCTTAAAACTTTCAGGAGAGGTCCGCAAGCCTTCCCAGCACCCGTTTCAAAAAATAAAAAATAAAAAATGGGAGGACGTCTTTTAACATCTTTGGCGCTCCTCCGTAAGTTTTTGCAGAACGTCATTTAACGTCTTTGGCAGTAAAAGAGTTAATATTAAAAATGTATATAAATAAATTAATTGTAATATCAGAATCACCTTAATTGGCCATGTATGTAGAAACACACAAGGAGTTTTTGTACAGAAGTTTGAGCCACTAAAGAATTACAGAACAAGCAACAATAAAAACAAAATAACAGTAGACAGTCTAGTTTTAGCGTATTTATGAATTTAGTCAACTGTACTACGCTTCTATAGGTGTTCCGGTGTATTCTGCAGCACAGCCCTCACACATCTGGCAATTTGGTAATAAAAATCAGACTCGATTTTAGACTCGCTAATACCAGGTGATGCAAGTAGTGAAACGTGATTTTGCTGGAATTTTTCGGGAATTTTACGGCATTCCCAAGGGATTTGGGAGTCAACTTTACCTTTAGTCACAGGATTGGGACGGTGCCGATTGTTTTTTGTTTGTTTTTGTTTATTATTTTTTAAACGTAAATGACTTCCAAATTGGGAGGGGTACAGGATTTTCTTCTTCTTCTTCTTTTTAAAAGTTTGAGACTGGAAAAGAATGGGATTTTTTTTTCTGTGGGGGTGGGATGGGACAGGAGTGAAAATCCACTCCCATTCCACCCTGTAAAGACAACATATTGAATTCATAAATATATACATAATATAAACAACAATCTTAATACAGTACATGTCTGGTTATTTTGTGTTATGCTTTGCGGGAACAAACATTTTTAGGAGACAAACATGATGAAAACCACCAGCAAAGTTGATTACCGGAATGTTAAGTCAAGTGCGTGTGTGTGCTTGCATTGTTGTTCATACTGGGAACATGAATCACTATGCGGAGGCCAAATATTTTTGGGGGACAAAAAAAAAAATCTGGGAACCATTGACAAAGCAAATGTCAAGCCAAGGTATTCGTGTACATATTTGTGTGTGCATCCATGCATTGACAGGGCAATAGCTGTCCTATTCATCACTGCACACGTCTGCGCTGTACCGATTTTTAGCCATGCAGGAGGAGAAGGCTTCGTCACACAATGTTCTTCATCGCAAATTAACGGGTTGAGCTAACCCAAGGCAAGGTAGCACAAGGTTAATAATGCACTGTTAAGTCCCCACTGGCTGAATGAAACAATCTCCTCTGTTTATTTGCCTGCGCCACACTCCCACGACGAGCTGCAAACAGCAGGACAGAGGCGTGGAATGAGGGAAAATGCATTGGGGAGGGAGGGGGGGGTGATGGTTTGGGGTGCCAGGATGGGAACGAGAAAGACAGATGACAAATAGATGATGCTCCATTCCCACTCCGACACCCACCTACCCCTCCTGCCGTGTCCTCCATTTCACTGCCGAGAAAAAATTCGAACAGTTCGGCCCACGTTTGTTTTCTCTCTTTCTCTTTTTCCCTTGTCCCTCTTTAGCTTCCTCCACATCGGACCGTCTGTGTTTATCCTTCTCTCTACTCATCCTCCCACTCTCCTGGTCATTGGACGGGTCAGGACGGGAGTCACGACAAGCTCTGGGATTAGGCCCCCCCTGTGATCCCCCCCCCCCCACCCCACTATCTGTCATTCATCACATCCCACAGTTGACAGCTACCACTTCCCACTCGCACCTTTTTCCTCTGCACTTCTTAGTGTATATCTCGCTTCTCATGCATATTTAACCGCGTGCATGAATTTATGATACAGAAATGAAGTGACTAAACCTTATTCTAAAACGTGATGTTTGTGCCTAACTCATTGCCTGCTGCATGCCAGTCATTAATCCTGGAGCCACTCTTTGAAATCAATTTATGTGAGAATATAGCTAGCTTGGAGGAAGGGGGAAAGAGAACTGAAATGGAGAAAGGGATGTGGAAAGAGGTAAAAGAAAAAGAAGTGGAGGAAGGTAGAGAATGTAAAAAAAAAAAGGACACAAGGTGAAAACAGGAGAAGAAAGAGAAGGATGGCAGGAGGGAAAGAAAGAAAGGAAATATTAAATTGGAGAACAAAAGAGTATGGAAAACGAAGAAATGGGGAAAGAAGGAAACGATGAAAGAAAGAAATATTGAAGGAATGAAAAATATAAGTACATAGAAGGAAGGAAATAGACTGAAAAGGCAAACAATAGGAAGAAATGAAAAGAAGGTTGAAAAAGATTTCAGGAGGGAAAGATGAACAGAGGGTAGGAAAGACTGAGAAATTAAAGGAATGAAAGAAAGATGTGGGAGAGGAAGAGATGAGTATGGATAACATGAAGGAAAAAGAAACATTAATGGAAAGAAAGAAGCACTGGTGGTGGTAGAAGGAAAGAATGAGATCATGGTAAAAAGGGTAAGGAATTAAGCAAAACAAAATGTATGGAAATGAAGATGTAAGGAATGAAAAAGAACAAGAACAGAGGGAAGCAGTTGAGGACGAAAGGGTAAAAAAAGTAAAGGTAGAAGCAGAAAAGAAGGCAAGAAAGAAAACTATGGAGAGAATGAAGAGATGGGAGGAAAAGGAAGAGCAGAAAGATTGAAGGAACGTGAGAACAGAAGAAAGAAGAACAAAGGAAGGAAAAACTGAATCAAGGACAAGGAAGGTAAGGTAAGGAAGATGTTGGGAAAGAAATAAAAAGGAGATGGAATGAAAGGAAGACTTAAAGAAGTTTTGATAATTGGAAGGATGAGAATGGAAAACTGAAGAAGACGTGGAAGGAAGGAAGAACAAGATAAGATGAAAGAATGATGCAAAGGAAAATAGAATGGAAGAAAGAAGGAATGTTCGAGGAACAGGCAAAAGGAGAACAGTTGAAGGAATAAGGAAAAAGAAAGATAGAAAAAAGAACTTGTAGGAAGGAAGGAAAGATGGTTAAAAGGTTACATTTAGTCCCGCCCCTGCAATGACATCACTGGCTGAAAGTCACACACATCACTTACATCACAGTCATCCGCTGTAGTGACCTCGATGCGTCATTCTGAGAATCACCGTCATCAGACGAGTGCTGTCAATGACACCAATACACAACGTGTGCATTGACACGTGCCTGGCACATGACAAGCGTGAGCGATAGATCGAAAGACTTTTTGATTTCCCTTGGGTCAAAAATTGGGTCATTTTCTATGAAACAACCCAGAAAGTTTGGTTAGATCCTCTACTTGGGTCAATTTGACCCAACTTTGGGTCAGAAATTGGGTCATGTTGTTTAAATCAACCCTGAAAGCTGGGTCAGATTGTCTATTTAGGTCACTATGATCCACTTTGGGGTCAAAAAATTGGGTAATTTTCTATAAAACAACCCAGAAAGTTGGGTTACATCCTCTACTTGGGTCAATTTGATCCGGCTTTGGATAAAAAAAATTGGTCTTTTTTTGTTTTTGTTTTTTAAATAAAACAACCCAGATAATTGGGTCATATCTTCTACTTGGATCAATTTGACCCAACTTTGGGTCAGAAATTGGGTCATGTTGTTTAAATCAACCCTGAAAGCTGGGTCAGATTGTCTATTTAGGTCACTATGATCCACTTTGGGGTCAAAAAATTGGGTAATTTTCTATAAAACAACCCAGAAAGTTGGGTTACATCCTCTACTTGGGTCAATTTGATCCGGCTTTGGATAAAAAAATTGGTCTTTTTTTGTTTTTTAAATAAAACAACCCAGAGAATTGGGTCATATCTTCTACTTGGATCAATTTGACCCAACTTTGGGTAAAAAAAGAAGAAGTATTTTTGTATATAACCATGCATAAAGTTGGGTCAGATTTTCTATTTGGGTCACTTTGACCCACCTTGGGGTCAAAAATTGGGTAATTTTCTATAAAACAACACAGAAAGTTGGGTTAGATCCTTAAAAAAAATAAGCAGAGCGTTGGGTCATATCTTCTACTTGGATCAATTTGACCCAACTTTGGGTAAAAAAAAAGAAAGAAAGAAAAAAAGAGTCATTTTGTATATAACCACCCATAAAGTTGGGTCAGATCCTCTGCTTGGGTTAATTTAACCCAACTTTGGGTAAAAAATAAAAAAGAGTCAACTATTGCCATTTTCATCATAGCGACAGTTTGACCCAGAAACACATTCATTCTATTTCCATTATTTCACTAAAATGTTTTTGGGTTGTTTTTTTTTTTTGTGGGAGAGTAGAGGTGTTTAAAAATCAGCGTAGGTTAAAATCTGTACGCGCTAATGGAATGAGAGCATGTACAGTATTAGAATAAAGTGCAAGCCATTGTGCTGATGAATGAATAGCAGGCTGTGAAGGAGGTATAAAGGATGTAGATAATATAAATATAAATAAATACCAAGTGGACAGATAAAGCATGTAGGAGTGTGTAAGGTCGACCAGAGTCAGACAGGAAGTGAAGTAGCTAAAAACAAAAAAAAAAAACAGGCAAGCCTGTCAGAGTAACCGTTAACACCCACCACGGGGACGTATTAACTAGGTCACACTGCACCTTCGGCTGTCTCGGCGAGTGCTGCAATTTTCAAAGATGGGGGCCCACTTCTCTCCATTTAAGGCAGTATTTGGGCTCATTCATGTCCACTTTAATGGCCGCCAAGGGGATGCTCATTATTCTCTATCCCAACACTATGATAATTTTTTTAGCCTTTCCATTTCCTTAGGTAAACACTTTTGCTCACCTTCAGGTCCACTTTTTTTTTTTTTTGCAGCGTGTGCAGTGCAAAAATGAGGTCGGCGTGTCCCTATTGATTTCTTACAAAGAAGCACTTCTTTGATACGCTTTCACCAAAGTCACCGCAACTGATGGAAACGCAGACTAGCCAGTCAAATTAATCCGAAGACTAAACATGGGGATCTAAAAGAGTTGTGCCTCACAAAGACAGGAATTAAAACTGCAAGGAGCCATGAAGGAGCCCTTACGCCCACTTCTTCATGATGAATCCTGAACGTGATCACCAAATTTTGGCATCTGTCTAGATCTTGCTAACAAAAGCTCTTCTGTCTGATGCTTGTTTGGTTACCCCTTCTTAGAGATCTGTAAGTTACATTAGACCTTCACCAGAGCCTTTGTCTAGCGAATCCCAACAACCAACCAAGTCCCCCGTCAGTCTACAGAAGAACCACATGTGACCCCCCCTCCCCAACCCCCCCTGGGGTACTTGTGGGGATTGAGAAGTCCTACAGCAAAAGGTTAAATATCTGTCTCCAGCTCCCTGCCAAGTCTGTCAGAACTGATGAAGCCCCCATTGGATCAGAGGTCTTAAAGAATCTAGACTCCAGATGCTCTTGAGTCAATCTTTAGGACAGAGCATGACCTGTGAGGTTAGGGGCTTTCAGACTCTTTCGTTTTTAGGTTGAGTCTTTGAGATTGTGTTTTGCATTTGCCCACAATGAAAGTTGACATTTTGTCAGAAGGGCTTTCTTGACATTTCATTATGTCTGGGCTTTCCTCACAGAAAAACCATCCACAATTTGTTGAAGAAAAGTCGACTACTGGAATTATGTCCTGTGGTCTCATCAGACCACAGGACATACTCACCGTTTAAGGATGTTATTGTTTGCATGCGGACATCAAAGATGAGGTAGCTGCTGTGGCCGTTTGAGCTCAAGTGCTAACCAAAACAGCAGCACCTACCAAGACTTGTTACAAATTCTATTGGGTTAATTAAATAATGGTCTCTGCGCAATAATAAAGATAATAATAGATGTTTCTTTTTAAACTTCATATCCACTGGCATGAACTGGAACATTGTTTATTACCAGTCCAAAATCAAAGGTCATCCACCTTATAGAACTCCACCCTCTCCAATCTTCATTTGAGTAAAGAAATGGTCCTGTCTTCTCTCTTCTTATAAGTTACACCGTCTGCAGTAGTCACCCGTAAATGAAAGTTTCTGAGTTTGGATTCGGCAAAACTTCAGACACCCACAACCACTACACATCCTACCTTTATCGTGATCCCTCAGCTTTAAGTCTGCGTGTACTGTATATCGTCTGCGCTATGACTACTCCTCTGAGTCAACTCATTACTTTAGTTGCGGTTTTATTATCTCTGCACAGCTAGGCCAATAGTCTGCCTATTTGATTTTTAAACGCAGTAAATGGACAGCTCAATACAGGCCGCCAGACAAAGACGCGAGCGAGATCCAAGCATTTTCTTGTATGATTAATGCAAGATGACTCACTCGCCGTGGCCTCACATCGCATATCTGTATTTATTGCCTGCACCCACACACGCCTTTCAAAACGCACATGGTGTCCCGGTCAAAAGTTAAATGGCCTTTGTGCGTTTAATAAGTCGACGCTTGATGTCGCGCTCCTTTCAGCCGGGGCTCAGTTTTGCTTTCGCAGGGCCAGCCCATATTTTACAACCTTCTGTCATTTTTGGAACGCTACAGAGGCAATGCCGTCACTCGGCGTTAGTCAGAAAAAGGAGGAATTCGATGTGGGTGATCGCAAGCATATTTTGTTTGAAAATTGACTCAACTTTTTCAGGAATTGAACATAGTGTTACTAGATACCCCGTACACATGCACCTCATCCCCCATACCAGGAGTTTGCAACCACATCCTGTGGCTCCCTTTGCATCTCTAAAAAAAAAAAAAAATAGTAGAAATGATTTTTTTTTTTTTTTTACATAATCATTTTTATTTTTTAGATAAAATAATCTTTAAATTAATTAATGATTTGAATGAAGAGTTACTGTAAATATTAAAAAAAACTTGTCATAGTCCAAATTTTTAAGTTGTCAGAAAAAGAGAGACGAAAGTTAAATGAATACGTTTTTTAAATGACCTAAAAAATTCCAAAAAGAAAGAAGACAAACCATAAAGTGTCCATGAATTTTTTTTTAAGTGTCAGACGTTTGAATAAAAAAGGCAGACACAAAAACGTTCAATAAGTAACTATAAACTGTCATATAACAAAAGAAGAAATCCCCGGAAATTACCATAAAATGTACCCAAAAAATTGACGAAAAAGTAAGTTTTTTTTTTTATTTTAAGGAGTAAAGAAAATGTTTAAAAAGTAACTGTAAAATGTCCAAAAACAAAGGAAGAAATCACAAAAGTTACCATAAAGTCTACTCAAAATTGCCCTAAAAATTGATAGCAAAAAAGGCAGAAAATTGATGTGGGGGTGGGGGGAAAAAAATAAATAATTCTAATAAAAAAATATAATGTCCAAAATAGGAAAAAGAGAGGCAGAAAATAACCATATGTCCATAAAATTGCCCAAAGTTTCAAAATTTGACTAAAAGGCAGAAAAGTCTAAAAATGTATTAAAAATTAAGTATGAAATAATACAAACAAATAAATTAATCCAAAAACGGAAGGTAGAAGAAAATAAATCTCAAAGTATTGGATGCTGCATATTTATACACTATTTTCTTCTTCACAATATTCAAATGTTTTGCGACGTGTTATCTATATGGCCTCAAATGGCTCTTTTGACAGTAAAGGTTGCTGACCCCTGTCCCAATACCTTCAGGCTTTTAGACAAAAGTTTTTTTTCCAGATTCTCTGCTCTTATAAATTGGCTTACTAATGAACAATTTGTCCCCCCTTTTTAGCATAATGCCCCCCCCCCCCCCCATTGAATGATGTGATATAACCAAAGTATTGGCAATGGTCAATCTTACCCTCGTGGTTTGAGCGCCATCACCTTGCACTCTGGAAGCAACGTGTTGTGTTGTGTATCTCCGCCTGCATTTTGTCACTCACAGCTGCTCCAGTTACAAGCGGGCCTCGCACGGGTTCCGCGGGGCCCGCTGGCTAAATTAGTTTCAGCAGCAGCAGGGATCAGAGTTGCAGACCCCCTAACCTCCGCTTGGATTACAGAACCCTAACCCCCATCGCTCCGTCGAGGCCTTTGAAGTCTCTCATGGCTTTTCCTTCACTCACGCCAGCCGACTAGCAATGAGTGATGGACTGCCGCCCTGCGCCCATCCTCCCTCACTCCGTTCGTTCTCGCACTCCCTTTTTCTGCTATCAAACTTCTCCTCCTTCCGCTTTCCAGTTCTGGCTCCGGGGGTGAAGTCCCCCTACTGTGTTGCTCCCTGCCTAAACTTCCTCTCATTCCAAGTAAAAATATCCGTATTTGTTGGAAATGTTTCACATACAGATGACAGAAAATCGCCAAACAGAAAACAGTGTAATGCACATGCCAGGCCAATAGTTGGCGGTAGTATTTCGTCAAGGAACACACTAACAAAACATTTGTTTCATTTAAAACGTTACACCCACAAAGAACCCACCCTACATTGTTCACCAGTGATGCTGATAACACATATTTACTCCTAAATCTGCACATTTTCCAGTAAGGACCAAGGTTATTTTAGTTAACGAAAACTAACAGAAAAAAAAACGACAACCAAAATTCAAAAAACTATTTCATTAACGAGATGAAACAAAATTGAAAATGCTTTTAAAAAAAAAAAAACGAAAATTAACTACAACCAAAATTTTAAAAAACTATTTCATTAACAAAATAAAACAAAAACGAAAATACTGTTTAAAAAAAACGAAAATTAACAAACTACATTTTATGTTTATAAAATTAACTAAAACTAACTATAATTATAGCAAAAATGTCCTTTGTTTCCGTCCTTGATAATTAATTGAATACATGAGCCTTTGGGGTTGATTTTAAATGTGATTTTTAACCCTGGTAAGGACTGATCTAAACCATGACTTTTTCCAGTGAAATAATCAGGCTGCAGTTTTTAATCGAAGTAAACAATCTAAATTATAAATGTTGAGTTTTAACTTTACAGCATAAACATGTCAAGTAAAATAGCCTGTCTTTATTTTATATTTCATTTGAAAAA